>NC_143157.1:5353222-5552359 GCF_041381405.1 Jatropha curcas | reverse complement strand
AAAATGCCGGGGCAACCTATCAAAGAATGGCAACGACCATCTTCCATGACATAATTCACAAAGAAGTAGAAGTGTATGTGGATGACATGGTTGTTAAATCAAAAACAGCTGGCGAACATACAACAGCACTTGAGAAGTTCTTCCTTAGACTTCGAAAGTACAATTTAAAGCTCAACCCGGCAAAATGTCTATTTGGAGCTACATCCGGAGTATTTCTGGGGCATATGGTCAGCCAGAAGGGCATAGAGATCGACCCTTCAAAAGCCAAAGCCATTCTGGGAATGCCAGCACCGAGGACGGAAAAAGAAGTTCGGGGTTTCCTGGGGAGGCTACAGTACATCAGCCGATTCATCAATCAATTGGCCGATACTTGCGGCCCGATTTTCAAATTGCTCAAAAAAGGAGTGGCCGTCAAATGGAATGAGGATTGTCAGAAAGCTTTTGACC
Source organism: Jatropha curcas (assembly GCF_041381405.1). Lineage (NCBI taxonomy): Eukaryota > Viridiplantae > Streptophyta > Magnoliopsida > Malpighiales > Euphorbiaceae > Jatropha > Jatropha curcas. The sequence continues at coordinate 5,551,912 of NC_143157.1, read as the reverse complement.
AAGTCAAACAGTATCTGTTATCCCCGCCAATTTTACAGCCACCAAGGCTAGGAAAGCCTTTGCGGTTGTACCTATCAGTGACAGAAGAAGCGATGGGTGCGATGCTAGCTCAACAAGCAGAAGATACAAGGGTAGAGAATGCCGTGTATTACCTCAGCAAAAGGATGCTAGACTACGAGTTGAAATACAATAAGATAGAGAAGCTGTGTCTGGCTCTAGTATGGGCCTGTACAAAGCTACAGCACTACCTCTCATCTTACACCACAAGCGTTATTTCTGAATCGAACCCCTTGAAATTCCTTATGGAGAGGCCGGTTCTTGACTGTAAGATGGCAAAGTGGGTGTCAATGCTCGCAGCTTATGATTTAAAATTTGTACAACGGAAGGCAGTGAAAGGCGGAGCCTTAGCTGATCAATTAGCAGAATTGCCGGTCGAAGACAAAATGCCGGAGGTAGAATTTCCTGATGAAGACTTGTTGAGCTTGGAAAGTGAAGTCTAGGAAATGTACTTCGATGGAGCTTCAAATTACCATGGAAATGGGATTGGAGTCGTATTCAAAACTCCCTGTGGAGAATATGTCCCAATCGCAGTCAAATTAGATTTCAACTGCACCAACAATGAAGCCGAGTATGAAGCTTGTATAAAAGGGTTAGAAGCAGCCCTGGAAAAAGAAATAAAAGTCCTCAAGGTTTTCGGGGATTCCAATTTAATAGTTTCTCAAGCTTTGAGAAAATGGAAAATTAAAGAAGAGCGTTTGGTTCCTTACCTACAACGCTTGGACGAATTGGCTCAGCAATTTGAAGATCTATCCTTCCACTACTTACCGCGAGCCAAGAATCAGTTCGCTGATGCTCTAGCTACCTTGGCCTCTATGGTCAATGTGGGAGGAGACCAAGTCATTCGACCTCTCACAATTCGGCTACAGAAGCAGCCAGCACATGTCATGAATTTGGTGGATGACAAGCCCTGGTATTGGGATATACAGAATTATCTTCAGAATGAAGCTTACCCGGAGGGATCTACCAAGACTGATCAACGAACATTGAGGCAGTTAGCATCCGGATATTTCCTTACTAGGGGAGTTCTATATAAGAGAAGTTCGAATGGCCTGCACCTAAGGTGCGTGGATGAGGGAGAAGCTCAAACCATCATGGATTCCTTACATAAGGGGGAGTCTGGTCCACACATGCACGGGATAGCCTTGGCTTGGAAGATTGTGAACTTGGGTTATTACTGGTCAACCATGAATGCAGATTGCGTGAGGCACGAGCAGAAATGCCACGAATGTCAAATTTTTGCTAAACTGCAAAGACAGCCTCCGATCAATTTGAATCCCATTGCTTCACCATGGCCCTTCGCAACTTGGGGCATAGACGTGATCGGAAAAATCCACCCGAAAGCTTCTAACGGTCATCAGTTCATCCTGGTTGCCATAGATTATTTCACTAAATGGATCGAGGCAGCCTCCTATTCAGTTTTAAATGCCAAGAAGGCAGCACAGTTCATTCGTACTAACATCCTTTGTCGGTACGGAATGCCATTCGAGATCATCACGGATAATGGGTCTCACTTTCAGAGTGAATTTTCTAATTTGTTGAAGGAAACAAGAATTCAACATCATAAGTCTTCGCCCTATCGTCCACAAACAAACGGGGCTGTAGAGGCCGCGAATAAGGCTATAAAAGTCATTCTGCAGAAGACGGCTAAAAAGCACAAAGCTTGGCACGAACAGCTACCGAATGCCTTATGGGGATATAGGACTTCAATAGAACGCCCACCGGAGCAACCCCGTATTCTTTGGTATATGGTATCGAAGCAGTATTGCCTATCGAGCTGGAAGTTCAGTCAGCAAGGGTTATCCAAGAAAGCCAGATCAGCGAAGCAGACTGTATTAAGAATTATCATTTGCAACTCTTGGGTATGGATGAAAAGCGGTTGCAAGCAATTCACCAAACTCAAGTCTACCAGAGAAGAATGGCACGGCATTTTAATAAGAAGGTCAAAGACCGAAAGTTAGAGGAAGGCTGTTTGGTCCTTGTTGACGCGTGATTTTATGCCTCTACCTGACCCAATGATGATATGAGGACAAGGGACGGGGTATCACGATAAATCAGAAGTGGTTGAACCAAAAGAAATTGAATCAAACCGCCCAAAGGAGTCTGACCCGCGTTAGGGCTGCGTCACGCAGCTAGTACCTGCGTGACGGCACTCTTAGTTGCGTCACGCAGCTCTAACAGGGCTGACACCTCTGGCGTGCGCCCGTGCAACGGCCTGCACTGTTTGTATGGATACGCGGCAACTGTACGAAAAGTAAGTCGCGTCACGCAGGTTTGCGGGTGCGTCACTCAGCTTCTACCCGCGTGACGCGACTGCCCTGTTGCCCTAGCCATATAAATACAGCATTTTACAGCAAAAACGAGACCTTTTTTTTAGACTTTGGATTTTTCTCTAATTTTTCTCTAAAAAAACCTAAAGATCTAAACTAAATTTTTGATAAAAAAACAGCTAGGGTTTCTTCCCCAAGAGCTCAAGTGAGTAAACTTGAGGAAGATCAAACCCTTAACAGTTTAGTTTTGAAATCAAAAAGCATAAAAATATAGCAAGAGAAAAAGAGAGAAAAGAAAGAAAGATCAAAACGTTTTGCTTTGTGAAAATCTCGATATCGCATTCCTGGAATCGTGAAACAACGTTCCTAAGCTAATCTTAGCGCATGCAATCCTCGAATCTGAGGGCAAGGTAACCATTCTAAACATTATCTTTCATTTCTAGCATTTTATTCCTTAAAATCTCATTTTTCAAGTAGTTGGTTAGTTTGGTATTGGTTAAACGCCGTTTTGCCCATTTTTGAGTATTTCTGAGTTGTGTTAAACCATTGTTAACAAAAAAAGAACATAAAAAAGGGAGTTTGAAAGGTAGTTGCGGACCAGAGCAGCCGCGTCACGCAGCTACTACCTGCGTGACGCGACTGTTCATGTCCAAAAGTCTTTGATTCGGACTGGACCACCTGCGTGACGCAGCTATTTGTGTACCCAGTATACTTTTATTCTCATATTCATATTTAATGTGATATTTTGGATAAATAATCAATAAAGCTGAGAATTTCAATAAGTCATGAATAGTTCCGTCACGCAGCTAGGAGTTCCGTCACGCGACTGTTCTTCATAGAACAGCTGCGTGACGCAACTGTACCTATTTCCAGTAATATAATAAGAGTTGCGCCACGCGACTGTTCTTCATAGAACACCCGCGTGACGCGACTGCTCTAAAGTTCCAAAATGAATAAGGTTAGTTGCGCCACGCGACTGTTCTTCATGGAACAGCTGCGTGACGCGACTGTCTTAAGATTCCAGAATAATTTCCTTATTTCGCTTTAATTTCATGTTACTAAGTAGATTTTAATCTTAACTTAGAAAATGATCAATTATGGGCAAACTAAGATTTAATCAAACCAAATCAATTAATCATTAATGATTATGAGGTTTTTAGGATTTATTTCTCTTTGTTTATTATTAATTATATTATCAAATTCGGTTTGTGGCCCGCCTTTAACCATAAGGCAAGAGCGGGTCTTTTATTTTATTTGATATGTATTATGGATGGATGATGGATGATATGCTTTATTTGTGATGAATGCAATGGATGGACCTAATTGGGACGATTAATTAATTTTCCACATAGGAGCTCGGTTCGATTTAATCGGGTTGGGACTTAATTAAATAATTGGCTTTTCTAAAATAAAATCAAATTAGAAATCGTAGGTTAAAAGAGGCCGATTTTTTTTTCCGGGCGTCGGCTTCCAACGGGCCGACGTACCTAATTCCCTTACCTAGAATCGTACTTGGTACGCCTGACCAGTTTTATTTCAAATAAAAGGCCTTAAATAATATGGGTTAAAATGGAGTCACTTTTATAAAATTAAAAAAATGGAAACGGTCCCATTGCCGAAAAAATGGGTGGCGACTAAAAATAATTTATAAGACCGATTTATCGGCATTCGCATCCAAAAAAGGTTTTTATCACCACGATTTCCAAAATATACATCAAAAACTTATAAATTCTTACAGTGATTTTCTCCGAGGGAAAACAGTTTGGCGACTTCACTGGGGATTTTGCACCCATTAATCCCCGGTTATTTTTAATAATCTAGTGGTTGCAATTAGGAATTGACTCTAAAAGCCTATGATTTTCTAAATAAAAATTGATTAGAAAAAGCCGATGGAAAATTATTAATCATCCGTATGTGTTTAATTACTTCCTTTTTCCTTCTAGGATTTTTGCATTCATTCGCATTCCTTGCTTCTCATCTCATTCTACCCATATCACCCTTCGGTACTGGTGTTAAGTTTGACGGTGGATCTAGCCTAGACCATGCGATTTAGGTGCATCCATCCGAGAATTAACATTACTACCAACCGCAAGCCTAGTACCTTAAAGGTGCGTCAAAAGGAGTAGGCCCAACAAAGCCCGAATCCTGTTTGCGGAACCCAAACTTTGTTCAGCCTAATGAGACCGAAGCCAATGCACATAGTTCAAAGCCTTAGTTACTTCCCCTAAGGTGCACCCGATTCTGTTTGCTGGTGTAATGCTGCATTCATTTCCGAGAGCTTATATCGTCAATCTCAAAACCCCCTGTTGGTTGTCGAGATTAGACTAATTCCTAGGAAACAGATGTCAGAATTTATACCAATGGAATCCGTGTGTGGGAGGAATAAGGTTGGAAGGCATGCATTTCCCAACTCCCTCTCCCCTGTATGTTATAAACTGTACATATGTTGTGACACTCATGCACCATGTAACATTTTCCTTTTTCAGCCATGAGAGCTAATTTCTGGTATGGACGTTTGACCTTGATATTGAGACCGGATTTCAAATTCGTTACGAATAATATAATGCAATTACTTATAGTGAACTAATACCCAAAAGAAAAGGGAGTTATAAGGGGTTGCAGTCCCTTTGTATTTCGATATTTCTCGCATTATCTGAAAATAAGTGAGAGATTATAAAATTTTGTAACAAAATAAAAGAAAATCCTGCTTGGGACCATATGTTCCAAGGCAAAAAGTAAGGATACAAAAAATATAATAATAAACAACAAAAGTAAAATCCCGCTCGGAAATTCTTTCATTCCGAGGCAAAAGTTAGGGATTCGAGAGAAAATAGTTTATCGTAAATCCAAAAGGAACGATTGACGACAGATAATGCTTGAAATATTCAAATACAAAATAAGTTATTGATGTATTATCCATACCGAATTTTTGGTCCAATCGTCGAAATCGAGATCTTATTTCCATATTGGTTTTAGCACATTAGAAATGCATTTCTCATCCTATGTGCTCTCATTTTCACATGCATACATGCAGGACCCTCTTTAACTCAGAAATTTTTTGTCAGAATTGATCCTTCCCAGGAAACTACTTTGAGAGTTTGGAATCAACGTCCTGGTCAGCGTTTAATCAGAACATCCCCAATCCCCGAATTTGCTCCAGTTAGCTCCGTGAATCAGTCCAGTTCATCAGATTCAGAGCCCGATTCAGATTCAGTAGAAATGGCGGATAACACGGAAAATGAGACCGGATTTTCTGAGGCTCAGATAAGAACCATTGCATAGATTGTGGCTGCGGCTCTTGCTCAAGATAGGGCCCAAAACCAGAATACGCCCCCTTCGAGTAGCCAACCTGCGGTTGAAGAGAGGCCAATTCCAGAACCTGTAGCAGAAACTCAGACTTCTGTGGGAAACACTATCCCAGTCGAGAATGATGTGCTCAAACAACTCGTCGATCTGAAGGAAAGATTCGACAAAATGGCAGCAGTAAAGGAGAAAGACCCGGCCACCAATTTTCACATAACTGAGTATGTTTTGCACCCGATCAGTTCGGCCTCATTCAAGACCTTCAAGCATTCTATATTTGAAGGAGACAATGATCCTCGCTCTCACTTATCTGAATTCCTCCGAGTATCATAGATGAACCTGTATAACGAGGAAGATGTCTTGCGTGCATTTCCGCAAACACTACATAAAGACTATCGGAGGTGGTACGATGGTCTAGATGAGGAGGTTCAGAAGAATTGGATCAAGCTGCAGACGGCTTTTCTTAAGCACTTCAAGACCGACGAGAGTGATGAATTCAGCTTGCGCGATCTGGAGAGTTTAAGACAGGGGAAGGACGAGAGCTTTTCTGATTACTACAGGAGATGGAGAACTAAGTTGTATAGAGTTCAGACAAGGCCAAAAGAGAAAGAATTGATCCGCATCTTCAGTAGGAGTCTGTTGCCCTTTTTCAAGGAAAGGATGTTGACCCAACCTCTCACAGACTTTTCTTTAGTTCAAAGCGCTGGATTGAACATCGAGGAATTGTACAAGGAAGAAAAGAAGAAGAATAGAGGGTTTGGTAACTACCGGACTTCTTATGGTGACAGTGGGATCAGTTAATGAAAGGCGTAGGAGAGAGTTCACTGATTTGGGGAGACCCTTGATCACAGTACTGAGATCTTGTATCAAGAATGGGGTGTTGTCGAAGCTGCCAGTTGACCCGACTAAACCAGTTCGAGGGAGATATATGGACAGAAATTGCGATTATCATCAGTACAAGGGACATTTAATTGACGAATGTTTCAAATTAAGGCATGATATTCAAGACTTGATTGATAGTGGGAAGATTACTAAGCCTTCGGACAAGAGCAAACCAAGCACCAAGAACAATCCGCTTCCCCAATATCAGTACAATTATCTGCCTCGTAAGTCTCAGTCGGGCGGATCGGTCAATGCAATTGGGAGCGGGTTACCAGAAGAGGGAGTATTAGCTGAAGTAGAATGGGAAGAACGGATGTGCGCTATGTTGAACATATGGAATGACTGTAGTAGTGATGAGGAAGAAAAGGTGCCAGTGAAGATTAAAATCGAGAAAAGTATCACTGTGAAAGTAGGAGATGTACCAGAGGATGAAGATGAACAGCTCTAGCTGGCCATTCAAAAAAGCTTAGCCGACCAAGAGGAACAATAGTATTACAGCAGTGAAGAAGAAGTGAATGAAGTGGATGTTCAGAGCTTGACCCGCAGTGGGCGAGTGTACAATCCCGAGAGCAGTATGCAGCCTAAGGGAAAAGAGACTGTTGATGGAGCAAAGAAGAAAGTGACAGAGAAAGGCGGGGAGAACCCGAAAGAGAAAAAGAATGAGGAAGAGGTAGTGAAAAGGCAAAAGAAGGCTGTTGAGGTTGGAGAAAGCAGTCAGAGTAAAGTGCCTAGTGGGGTGACCGCCAGTTCAGTGCTGAGTCAATTACAAAGAACCAGAGCAGATATTTCAATATGGGATTTGCTGATAGCATCTAAAGAGCATAGAGAAGCCTTGCTTGAAGCCATGACTTTCGTCAGAGTGCCGGCTCGGATCCAAAGTGTTGACATGATCAATGTGCTACAGCGGAGAATAGGCGAAGTCACTTTCTTTGACTCAGACCTCCCACCAGAAGGAAGGAACCACTGTAAGCCACTGTATATTCAAATTGCCGTCAAACGGACGAGACACCCGGAATGTGATGGTGGACAACGGATCAGCACTATGTGTATGTCCGCTGAAGATGCTGTCTAAGTTCAAGATTGAAGAATCAGAGCTTGAACCATCCAACATGGTGGTCAAGGCTTATGATAACACTATGCGGAATGCAAAAGGGACTTTCAAAGCGAAGATATCCACAGGGACAGTGGAAAGCTGGGTAGACGTAGTTGTGCTAGACATCTTAGCCAACTATGCTCTTTTGTTGGGGAGACCTTGGCTCCATCCATTGGGTGCAATTCCGTCCACTCTGCACAGAAAAGTAAAAATTCCGTGGGGTACAGACGTGGTAACAGTCAATGCGCAAGAGGATCTGAGTGTAGCAATTGTGGAAGGCTTAGAGCTGGCGGTACCGTTATCGGGCTTTCAAGTGGCAGTAATGGATGCATTCACGGCCAAGAGCAAGAGTGCAGTAAACAGCATGAGTCCTTTTTTGAGAAAGATGATGAAGAAGATGAATTGGCAGTACGGCAAAGGTTTGGGCCGGGAGTTGCAAGGAAGGTTTGAGCCTCTCTCATCGGCATTGGGGCAGCAAGACAAGCGTGGACTGGGGTATTCTGAAAATAGAAAGAAGGAAAGATATGAGATTCGATCTCCGGTCAGAGGGTCAAACTTGAATCAGATCTTCTTTGTTCCACAAGCTGAAGGGGAATTTCAGAGCAGAGGAAAGACCTATCCCGGCTTGGAGATATTTATGACTGATTATGAGGAGAAGCTGATCAAGTCGCCCGAACCTTCCTTGGAACAGTTGATGGACGGAACTGAGTTTATGGTATGCATGACAGAAGCAAACACTGGATCTGATTGGTTAAAGAAGATATCCGAGTTTGAAGACTTTTTGGGGATTGGGGATGAAGCTTCCAAGTCAGTGCAAGAGCAGAAGGCCAAGGCGAGGATCCTCCAGTCTGTTCTAGCTGCTGAAGATGCCGAAGAGGCAGAGAGGAAGGTGGAGAAGATGATAAAGCATGGAGAGTCTGAGAAAGAAGCCACCTCGGAAGAGGAAGGAAGTGCAGATCCAGATGAAGTAATCTCGGCAATAAAAGATACTTGTAATGAATGTATTGAACAAGCAGTGAATCCTGTGTTTTGTTTTCTGATGCCTGTTTTGAGAACAATATGGATGGTTTTCCTCTTTTATTTCAATCAATGGAAGTGAACTTTGACTATTTGTTTTCTTGTTTTCCTGATTGTCACGTTCATGGCATTGATTATACCACTCGCATATTTGACATAAATGCATTGCATCATTTTGCATTTAATTTAAGCACCACTGAAGATCCTAAAATAATTGAAATCGGATTAGACTTCAAACCTGAGCTCAGACAGGACCTTCAAGAATGTATCAAAAGAAATTCAGAGGTATTTGCCTGGAGCTACGCGGACATGCCAGGGATCGACAGATCAATAGCAGAGCACTTCATTCCTACTGATCCGAGTGTTAAGCCAGTAAAGCAGAAGAGGAGAAGGGTCAGACCAGAATGGCAGGACAAGATCAAAGCGGAGGTCCAGAAGCAGTTAGACGCAGGATTCTTAGAAGTAGTACACTATCCGGAATGGTTGGCAAATATAGTCCCTGTGCTGAAGAAAGATGGCAGGATAAGGGTCTGTGTCGACTACAGGGACCTGAACAAAGCCTCGCCCAAAGATGACTTTCCACTTCTGCACATAGATGTTTTGATAGACAGTGCTGCTGGGATGGGATGTTATTCTATCATGGACGGATTCTCAGGGTATAATCAGATATTGATGGCCTTAGTAGATAAACATAAGACTGCTTTCACCACAGACTTCGGAACATTTTGCTACAGAGTGATGCCGTTCGGACTGAAGAATGCCGGAGCAACATATCAGAGGATGGCTACTACGTTATTTCATGATATGATCCATAAAGGATTGGAAGTGTATGTAGATGATATGGTGATCATGATAAAAACGCAGGAAGAACACGCAGAGATGCTGGAAAGGTTCTTCACACGGGTCAAACAGTATAATTTGAGGCTTAATCCCAAGAAGTGTGTATTTGGAGTGACGAAGGGAAAATTGTTGGGTTTCGTGGTAGGACCCAATGGGATTGAGGTTGACCCAGACAAAATAAAAGCCATTCAGGATATGGAACCGCCGAGAACAGAACGTCAGGTGAGAAGCTTCCTGGGTAAAATCCAGTACATCAGCAGATTTATTTCGAGGTTATCCATCACCTGTGCTCCAATTTTCAAGTTACTGAAAAAGAATCAGCCAGTTAAGTGGAATGAAGATTGCCAGAAAGCCTTTGACCACATAAAGAAATACCTGATCAATCCACCGGTACTCAGTTCACCAAGACCAGGAGAACCTCTGATCTTGTACTTATCTATAGAAGATGTAGGAGTGGGAGCAATGTTGGTACAACCGGATGCCGTTGGAATAGAGAAAGCCATTTACTACATCAGCAAGAAACTACTGCCTATCGAAGAGAAATACAATCTGATTGAGAAAACATGCATGGCAGTAGTGTGGTCGATAAAGAAATTGAGGCCGTATTTTGATTCCTTCAGGGTCACTTTCGTCTCCAGAATTGATCCATTGAAGTATTTGCAGAAAACACCTACTCTAGAGGGACGGCTGTCTAAGTGGTTGATTCAGATGTCTAGTGTGGATGCGGAGTTCGTAACAAAGAAGACGGTCAAAGGTCGAGCTGTGGCGGAATTCCTAGCAGAAAACCCTATAACAGATGATGAATCTTGGGAATTGGAGTTTCCAGATGAACATTTGCTGAGTATTGACACAGGAACTTGGAAGTTATACTTTGATGGATCAGCTAACAGGAACAGAGCTGGGGCTGGTATTGTTATAGAAGCACCTAACGGCGAAGTCACAACCATGTGTAAGAGACTACTGTTCCCGGTCACTAACAACATGGCAGAATATGAGGCGTGCATCATGGGAGTGGAAGCCCTTCTTACATCCGGTGCTAAGGAAGTTGAGGTGATAGGAGATTCTTTATTGGTTATTGAGCACGCCAACGAGAGATGGAAGGTAGAGGAAGAAAGATTGAAGCCCTATGTTGAGTACTTGTTGAAGAAAGCAGCACTGTTCGACAAGATCACTTTCACTCACATAGGAAGAACCTATAACAGAATTCCAGATGCCTTGGCAAACTTAGCGTCGGCTTGGCAGGATTTAAGCAAAGTTCCGAAGAAACCATTTATTATTACTGCAGCCAATATGCCTTGTTATAAGGATCATTTTGTGAACCAGATAGAACCGGAGGAAGAACCATGGTTCACGGACATTCTAAGATACATGAAAAACGGTACTTTTTCGGATGATGCGACGAAAGAAGACCGTGCAGTTTTAAGGAAAATGGCTCTGAACTATGTCCTAGCCGATGGCGAACTCTATAGAAAAGCCTGGGATGGGATGTTGCTACGATGCGTTAGTAAGAAAGAAGGAGAGGACATAATGAGAAAAGTTCACGAAGGAGTCTGCGGTACTCATCTAGGTGGTATGAGTTTAGCGAGAAAAATCATGAGGCAAGGCTATTTTTGGATGCAGATGGAAGGTGACTGTGTTCAATATGTGCGTCGTTGCAAAGCTTGCCAATACCATGACAATAGAAGCCACTTACCTGCTGTCGAACTCTATCCGACAACTCCTTCGTGGCCTTTTTCTGCATGGGGCATAGACATCATCGGTAAAATCTCACCTGCAGCATCCAATGGTCATCAGTATATATTGGTCGCAGTTGACTACTTCTCTAGATGGATCGAGGCTCAATCTTATAGAATCTTAACTGCCAAGCATGTGGCAAGATTTATTGAACAGAACATTTTCTGTCGCTATGGTGTCCCCCATCACATAGTTACAGATAATGGTTCTCATTTTCAAGCAGAAGTTGGCCAATTGCTTTATAAATATAAGGTTGAGCATCACCATTCCTCTCCTTATCGCCCTCAGGCTAATGGTGCAGTAGAAGCTGTAAATAAGGAGATCAAGAGAATCCTGTCAAAGATGTGCGAAAGGTATAGAAGCTGGGCTGAGAAACTTCCTTTCGCGCTCTAGGGGTATCACACTACCTTCAAGGCAGTAAATGGAGCTTCTCCTTTCGAATTGGTATACGGGATGGAGGCAGTGTTACCGGTAGAGCTCGAAAAGAAGTCTCTCAGAGTGATAGTAGAAGCTGGTCTGACCGAAGAAGAATGGGTCAAGAAGAGGTATGAAGATCTGGCACTCTTAGACGGAAGGAGACTGAATGCTCGATTCCAGGATCAGATGAGAAAAAGGAGGATTGCTCATTTCTACAACAAGCGGGTACATCCAAGGGCTTTAAAGAATGGAGATTTAGTGTTGATCAGGTTATTGGATCATGAAGCCCAACTTCATCCTGGTGGGAAATTCAAACCCAATTGGCATGGGCCGTTCAGAATTCAGAAGCTGCTACCTAAAGGCGCCGTCGAATTAGTCACTATGGAAGGAGAGCCTGTCAATCGGATTGTCAACCAGGATCAAATGAAAAGGTTCTATGTTTGAGATGATGATTTCAAAAAAAAAAAAAAAAAAAAAAAGAAAGAAAAGGAGAGCTAAGTTGAAAACCCGAAAGGGCGGCTTAGGCAAAAAAATGAGCTCGCTAGGTTGAAAACCCGCAAGGGCGGCCTAGGCAAAAGTTAGAGCACATAAAAAAATGCAAATGCAAAATAATGATAATAAAATAAAATCTTGGGATTAACGCGTGGTGCTTAGCTTAAATGCAGAATTCATGCCATAAGTTCGTGACAGATTAGTGATTGGTTGCTCAACGCCATCAACTTGACTCAAAGGAGAATAGGAAATCGAGTAGTTAGAGCGAATGACCATTGTATTAGAATAAACTTTCTTTACTTCTGTATAATGTTAAAAAGAAGTAAGATTAATAAAAGATTTGAATTGCAAGATTTGGTTTCTCGTTTTGAAGTTGTGGTCGAAGAACGCAAAACCTTCTTCTCTGCTCATTTAAACAAGGATCGACTCATTCGGTGTGAAATCTCTTGGCTGTTGGCCCTGCCTAAACATTGAATTTTTTTTTAGACACTGATCAGAGGGACGAGCACCATTTTCTCAGTGATTTTCCTGGAAGGATCAATAAAACCATGAATAAACCTTAGCACTTGCATAAGTTCATGCATACATAAAGGAGTTACACTTGTTATTTTTATTTGATTTGTGCAGGTAATAAAACAGTCACTCTATTCTTTGTTGTTTCCAAGCTTTTGTTTTTATAGAATAATTTTTACTTTATGAGTTTTTATTTATTGACCCAAGGGCAGGAGGCCCAAATAACTAACAAATAATTTCAAAAGAAAAGTTTTGTTGTCTCTCGTTGTTCATATGTGCAGGAATTAACAAAGACAGAATCATCAAGATCATTGATTAAAAAGGAAAGCAGATACATTTAGATAAAAGCTCATGGCTTGAGTATAAAAGAAAAAGCAACAAACGACAGTTTATTCTGATGTGGCCTACCAGCAAAGGTCAACCTCCACAGAACGTGATATCATTGTGGGGTAAAGAACCAGTTCGCATATGCAGGTGTCACAGAATCTTGCATTGTTCCTTCATCTAAATACATGGTGTTTCGATTTTGCCAACGATCGGCCAAATTAGTCAACAGATGGGGTGTTATGAGACCACTTTCAAAGTTGTGGGCTCAGGGAACACGCTGTATCATCCCATACTGACGACTGATCCTATCTGGAAAATAGGCCATGGAACGGTCTAGACTGGCATACAACACATAATTGAGATTCATGCTTCCGATCGTGGCCAGTCTAATTCTCCACCAAGGACAGGTCCACCGAATAGTAGGGTTATCACCAAAATTGAAGGGTCTCCGAGACCGAGATTGAAAAACGGTAGGTCCATAAGTTGGAATCAAGCGAGCTGGAACCGGAGGAATCATGCTTAATTTGTCCAGAGCCCAAGCTTGTAGTAGCAATGGACAACCACGATGATGAACATTGAAGTCAGTGATGTGAAGGGCAATATCCCTGACCCAACACATCGTTTCTCCCATGATCATCATGAAGACGGTACGATGGTACAATTGCATGTCACCAACAACGGTCAGAAGTCGGAAATCTCCAATTCCAGGTTGACGGTTCTTCATGGCATACACATTCAGCAGTAAGAAGCAGCAAGCTCGGATCCAAGGCAGATCTAGATCAGTGGACAAAACTCTGTTCAAGAAAGGTTCTAAAGGAAGACCGTGATCCACATTTATGCCACTAGGAAGGTAAACCGGGCACAAGGCCACGATCTCAGTTAGGTCGTACCTAGGACCTGGGGCAAGGCCGGAGTTTCGTCTTGTTCAGGATGATGATCCATCACGGTACACATTTCCTCGTAGGTCGGAGTCACTTCAGAGTCTTCAAACCGGAAAACCATGGTGTTCGGATTGAAATGAGTAACGAGCCAAGACAAGAAGCCATGGTTAGGTTTTAGGTCTTTGAAATATCTTAACTAGGTAAGTTTATCCAAAGGAGGAACTTGCCATAGATCGTCAGGAATGGATTGGACGAAAGATGAGACTTGGCTTCTGAAGGCCATGGAAGAAAGTCACTTAAGAAACCGATATGCTTTGGACACTGGACAGGAAGGAGGTGCGAAGTGAAATTTCCATTTATAGAAGAGTGAAGGGACCGATGAATGAAATAATGTCATCATCCGAAATAATAACCACCATCAGAAGTAGTTGGATCTACTTGGGTTGGTGACCATGCAAACCTGCATTGATCAATAAGAAGGACGGCCTGTACAATAAGGAAGTCGAGTCTTTATGATCGCATTAAACGAGAAAGGATAGTTGAGCCATTACGTCCGCATTCACTGAGTGGACCGCCCTATCAGGTAGGTACTACGGTACCCTTCCTTTTTGGAAATCGATTTTTGGTCATATTCCGTATTAAGTTCATTATTTTATTTTTATTTTTATTTTTTTTATTCATTTCATTTCATTTATTTATTTACAATAAATCGATTCACTGACTGCTAACAAGGTAAACCATTTTTATGAACAAATGGGACATCGCTATTTTGTGTTTGGTGTTGTGTTCGTGTTTTGTTTTTGCAGGAATAAGACTTCACAGTTATAAAACATAGACACATATGATAAAGCGATAAAGGCCAAATATTGTAAAAATAAAAATAATACCATAAGATATGGATATGACTGTACAACCATTCAAAAAATGTATAATAACTAGAAAACTAATAAATGTTCAAAAATGGAGGAGACGTGCAGCAAGACTACCGCCGCCTACGGCTAGGACCAGCAACAGTCGGAAGGGGTGGAGATGGTGGTGCGCCATCCGAAGAAGAGCCATCCTCATCCTCATCAGAAGAGTCGAGTGGGATGCCCTCGACCTCTAATCTTGTCCGAAGCCGCTCCACCTCTGCCTGAAGTCGGCTCACGGCACTAGACTGACGGGACTGATGCCTCCGCAGCCTCCCGTTCTCCAGCTCCTGTAAAACAACCAAAATGTGTAAGGAAGGGTAAACAAATAATAAGGAAGAGGGATGAGACACAGGAAGACTGTACTCACCCGCTCATGTACATCAGAGTAGAGCCGACCGATGTAGGATCGGGCAAACCCGAATCGCTGGCATATCTCCTGATACCTCTGGGCCGGCACCTGCAAACAATAAAAATCCATTAAAAGGATATTCAGGTAAAGTGCTCTTAACTTTGTAAATTCCGTTTATAACTTACATGTGTAGTGTGCTCAGGGTCCAGCTGCACCGGAGGAGGAGCCTGTCGAAGATCAGCAGGAATAATGATGCCAGATCCCAAGCCAAGGCCAGGATCCAACACCACCTCCATACCCGGCGGAAACGGGACATCGCCCAGTACTACACCAGCTGGTCCGGCCGGAGCCGCCGCGCCACCAGCCTCAGCCGCTGCCTCAGCGCGGTAGTGAGCCGCAGTCTTGTGCGTCTTTCGCTCCTACATTAAGTTACAGAGAGTAATGTCATCAGTGGTTTGAAACAAAGGAGGAGTGATAACAGTAAACAAGGCTGAAGGTTAGATGAATTACCTGGATGTACTCAAGGACCTCGGGAAGTCGAGCCTGCATCCGAGAGGCAAAGTAAGAAGGAAAGTCATCGGCGGACAGGAAATCGTTCGCCGAGAAGCCTCTATACTCTACCTCCAGGTCCTCCCGAGTCAAGCCCTCCAGCAGACACATATGCCGAGGAGGGGCATGAGGCACTCTCCGCTGTGCTGGAGCGATCGGAGTGTCGAAGACTCTCTCTCCTAGGAAGTACCGATCAGCCCAGTATCCTCGCATCAACAGCCTCGACCGGGTGTGTAACTCAGCCACCTCCCGGCCCGGATAGGTCCTCCAGGCCTCGCAATCCCATGGCTCCAAGGATAGCTGTAAAAAAAAAAAGTGATAAGAAACCAGCATTAGTTGTGTGTCAAAATAAAGAGAAGACAAGCTAAAGATTCAGAGCTTCTTTCTGTACTCACATCAGACAGCTCCCGGTCATTAAGGAAGCTCCGCTAGTACTCGGGATCCTCACCACTGGCATAAGTATGATGGCAGTGGGCCAGATAGCGAGGAATCCTCCTGGACTCGACAGGAGAGTCACCGCTCGGACCGCCCGGGTAGATGCAGTACTCGTAAGACCACACCTGTAACAGAGATAGAAAATAACATCAATTAGTTGAACAGTTGAGAATGGCGGATATAAAAAGTCAAGAGTGAAAGTGTGTTACCTCCAAAGGCCGGATGAACAGCCAGTTCGACTCACCGCTACCACGGGTCCAGACATCCAGACCGTGATAGAGATGAGCCAAACCAAGTGTGGCCCAGTCGAAGGACCCGACCTAGCTCAGATCCCGAAGACATGCCAGCACCGCAGGATCTCCCTTATTCTGGGAGGTGCATAATAGCTGGGAGGAAATGATATAGAACAAGAAGAACCGAGCAGCCTGGTCCCTCTCCTCTCGAGTGTACGCAGGAGCAGCAGGTCGTACATCCTCCAGCAACTCTCTCCAAGCCTCCAACCGGGTCCTGATCCTCTCAGCCCAGAACCGAAAGACCGTCTGTAAGACATGCACCCCTGTACAGTGTATCGGGTCTGCGTCGTGACACCGAGGAGGGAACGGACTAGCTGAGCTCCGATGGCAGCCGTCTGGTACCGAGCGTCTAGTGGAGGAACCAGACCAGTGAAGCGAAGGCCGGTGATGGCAGCGTAGTCTGTGGGTGTGAGGGTCATCTCTCCGAACCCAAAAATGAAAGTGTGCGTGCAGTCGTTCCACTGCTCCATCAATGCATAGCGCATAGCGGGCGGGAAACGAGGCTGCGTGCGGCGCAATCCGGCGGGGTAATCCCCGAAACCTGCAGCGACAACCCGAGCTCGCATAGGAGGGTCCAGCAGATCCAAGAAAGCAGAAGCATCAGTAGCCGATCCGCCTGAATGGGCCTTGCCCAGATTCACCTGTAAGAAAATTTAAATTTCAATAGATACAAGACTAATAATTTTTCATTTTCTTCCATGGCAGGAAAAATAAAAAAAACCAAGTTCAGTTCGAACCATAGCTGCGTCACGCAACTCCCAGTCGCGTCACGCGTCTGAAGAGTCACGCCGCGTAGCTTTACACCAGTTGCGCATTCAGAAGCACAGATGCGTAGCGCATCTCAGCACCTGCATCACGCCACTCCATAGCTGCGCCACGCGACTGTTCAAAATATATGGCCTCAAGAACAGCTGCGTCACGCAACCACAAAGTCGCACCACGCATCTCTCTAGCTGCGTCACGCAACTGCTCAAGACTCTTGCACATTGACGAACAGTTGCGTCACGCAACTGTTCTTCCATAGAACAGCTGCGTGACGCGACTGTCGAAGGTACGCAGTGGTTCAATTTCAACCTAATTTTGCTTCGTTTGTATTGTTTTCATGCAAATTTCAGGGTAAAATCAAGTCGCCCGGAGTTATCAACAATCAAAAGCTAATAAATCAAGGTCTAAACACAGTTAAAAGGGGTCAATCCTAAGGTTCAAGGCAAGCTAGGGTTTCTGGTGCCTCGAACAGTTGCGTCACGCAACTGTTCATATAAGAACAAGCTGCGTCACGCAACTGTTCATGAAGAACAGCCGCGCCACGCAACTCCTACCTGCGTGACGCGACTGTTGACGCAGGCATAAGCAATAAAGAACAGTCCTATTGCTATAGTTACGGATCAAAAGCAGTAAGAAACAAAAAAATTGAAGAAATTTTTGCTTACCTCAGATCGAAAGCCACGCATCTGACTCGTTTCGTACTGGACTGGAAACTCCGAACCCGGCAACGGAAGAAGCTGCAATGGCCGCGTCCCAGGAGTTAGCGGGTTCCGGCTCACCGGCACCGGCTCACCGTCGAATGTAGGAATATCGGGTAGGGCCCCAGGAATCTCCATCTCCGGAGTATAGGCAGAAGCGGGGATTTCTGAGATTTGAGACATCCTTTCAGTTGAACAATCCAGAGAATTTTCAATCACTTAGGGTTTGTGAATAAGTGAAACTGAATCAGTTATGAAGGAAATTACTTATAGTAAATATCTGGGCCCAATCTCATTTCTTCAAGTAAAGGGCCCAAGCCCATTCAACCGAGCTCAATAGGACCGACGGGCCCGTCACTTTCTTTCAACGTCCAATAAGCCTGTATGGCCCATTCAAAAGCCCGTAATGGTCCACTTCGGCAATTCGACGTCGATGTGCGGCCCGTACACTTCAGCGACTTTTTTTTTTGTCTACTCACCGCACAGGGGGCAGGAGCATCAAATTGCCCAGATTACCCTCAGGTAAGTTTTCTTTTAAACACTATATCATAAAGGATATACTCGAAAATACAGATAATAATTTTTATTAAGTCTTTTATGCCAAAATTTTTGATAAAATTTCTGCAATAATAATAATAATATGTCTACAAAAGTGAATACTTTTGGTTCTAGGCCGGAATTCCGGACTGGGGGCAAAAGCATGACCTTTTGCCTTAATAAGAATTTTTGCATGGGAACATGTGATGTTCCAATACCTTTCTAACAGAAAGCAAGGTCTGTTCGTACACGGACATTGCTCTTCTTTCTCTTGTGAACAATTTTTCAGGCCAACCGGTGATGGTTTTTCGAAGCCGATAGGTCCTACTGATTAGTGATGGTACATTGCGAAGCTAGTCAGAACAATTTCAAAACAGTGATGATGTATTGCGAAGCTGTTTGAAATTTCTTCCCTAGTCAATGATGTTGAGTTGCGAAGTTGACCAGGGTAAAATCAACGTCTTTTGAGCCGATCAAACCGAGCCTTGAAGATGCCTTTTCTAAACCGACTGGAGCCGACAAAGCCGATCAAACCGAGCTGAGTAGGTGGCCAGATCAAAGCCCTTCAAGCCGATCAAACCGAGCTTTGAAGACTTTGTCATCAGATCAAAACCCTCCAGGCCGATCAAACTGAGCCTTGGAGGTGTCTTCCAAGCCGATCAAACCGAGCTTTGAAGTCATTCACATATTGGATGGGAGCCGACAAAGCCGATCAAACTGAGCTTAGGAGGTGACCAGATGATTGACTCAGCACCTTTTCAAGCCGATCAAACTGAGCTTCGAGAGGATTGCCTGATAGAAGGCGCGTCAATAGACCACTTTAACATTAATCGTTTATACAATTAATGATAAAGTGGGGGGGCAAACTGTTGATGCGTGATTTTATGCCTCTACCTGACCCAATGATGATATGAGGATAAGGGACGGGGTATCACGATAAATCAGAAGTGGTTGAACCAAAAGAAATTGAATCAAACCGCCCAAAGGAGTCTGACCCACGTTAGGGCTGCGTCACGCAGCTAGTACCTGTGTGACGGCACTCTTAGTTGCGTCACGCAGCTCTAACAGGGCTGACACCTCTGGCGTGCGCCCGTGCAACAGCCTGCACTGTTTGTATGGATACGCGGCAACTGTACGAAAAGTAAGTCGCGTCACGCAGGTTTGCGGGTGCGTCACGCAGCTTCTACCCGCGTGATGCGACTGCCCTGTTGCCCCAGCCATATAAATACAGCATTTTACAGCAAAAACGGGACCTTTTTTTTAGACTTTGGATTTTTCTCTCATTTTTCTCTAAAAAAACCTAAAGATCTAAACTAAGTTTTTGATAAAAAAACAGCTAGGGTTTCTTCCCCAAGAGCTCAAGTGAGTAAACTTGAGGAAGATCAAACCCTTAACAGTTTAGTTTTGAAATCAAAAAGCATAAAAATATAGTAAGAGAAAAAGAGAGAAAAGAAAGAAAGATCAAAACGCTTTGCTTTGTGAAAATCTCGATATCGCATTCCTGGAATCGTGAAACAACGTTCCTAAGCTAATCTTAGCGCATGCAATCCTCGAATCTGAGGGCAAGGTAACCATTCTAAACATTATCTTTCATTTCTAGCATTTTATTCCTTAAAATCTCATTTTTCAAGTAGTTGGTTAGTTTGGTATTGGTTAAACACCGTTTTGCCCATTTTTGAGTATTTTTGAGTTGTGTTAAACCATTGTTAACAAAAAAAGAACGTAAAAAAGGGAGTTTGAAAGGTAGTTGCGGACCAGAGCAGCCGCGTCACGCAGCTACTACCTGCGTGACGCGACTGTTCATGTCCAAAAGTCTTTGATTCGGACTGGACCACCTGCGTGACGCAGCTATTTGTGTACCCAGTATACTTTTATTCTCATATTCATATTTAATGTGATATTTTGGATAAATAATCAATAAAGCTGAGAATTTCAATAAGTCATGAATAGTTCCGTCACGCAGCTAGGAGTTCCGTCATGCGACTGTTCTTCATAGAACAGCTGCGTGACGCAACTGTACCTGTTTCCAGTAATATAATAAGAGTTGCGCCACGCGACTGTTCTTCATAGAACACCCGCGTGACGCGACTGCTCTAAAGTTCCAAAATGAATAAGGTTAGTTACGCCACACGACTGTTCTTCATGGAACAGCTGCGTGACGCGACTGTCTTAAGATTCCAGAATAATTTCCTTATTTCGCTTTAATTTCATGTTACTAAGTAGATTTTAATCTTAACTCAGAAAATGATCAATTATGGGCAAACTAAGATTTAATCAAACCAAATCAATTAATCATTAATGATTATGGGGTTTTTAGGATTTATTTCTCTTTGTTTATTATTAATTATATTATCAAATTCGGTTTGTGGCCCGCCTTTAACCATAAGGCAAGAGCGGGTCTTTTATTTTATTTGATATGTATTATGGATGGATGATGGATGATATGCTTTATTTGTGATGAATGCAATGGATGGACCTAATTGGGACGATTAATTAATTTTCCACATAGGAGCTCGGTTCGATTTAATCGGGTTGGGACTTAATTAAATAATTGGCTTTTCTAAAATAAAATCAAATTAGAAATCGTAGGTTAAAAGAGGCCGGTTTTTTTTCCCGGGCGTCGGCTTCCAACGGGCCGACGTACCTAATTCCCTTACCTAGAATCGTACTTGGTACGCCTAACCAGTTTTATTTCAAATAAAAGGCCTCAAATAATATGGGTTAAAATGGAGTCACTTTTATAAAATAAAAAAAATGGAAACGGTCCCATTGCCGAAAAAATGGGTGGCGACTAAAAATAATTTATAAGACCGATTTATCGGCATTCGCATCCAAAAAAGGTTTTTATCACCACGATTTCCAAAATATACATCAAAAACTTATAAATTCTTACAGTGATTTTCTCCGGGGGAAAACAGTCTTGAAGGAAATTAGACAGCCAATCCTAGATCCACGTGGAAAGTTTCGCCCTCATTGAGCTGGGCCCTATGTGTTGAAGAAAATATTATCCGGCGGAGCTGTCATTTTGACTGATTTGGATGGTTTAGAATTCATGAATCCATGTAATTTAGATCAGTTAAAAAGATATTTTTTGTAATAAGCATTGCATAATGTAAAATGAACTACATTAGACCTGATTCTCTTCGGAAAAAAGAAATTATGTATCGGAGATATGTAGGCAGCCCTCATTGGGTACGGTCTGAACATTAATAAAAAATCATTCCATAATTCTTTCTTCTTTGCCAATAATAAGAAAAAGAAACAAAGAAAAACTCACTAAGTCGAAAACCCAAAAAGGGCGGCTTAGGCAAAAGTCGGGACCCGCTAAGTTGAAAACCCGAAAAGGGCGGCTTAGCCAAAAATTAGAGCTTAAATGAATAAAGTGGAAGCATGCTTGGAAAGCTTGAAAGTCAAATGACACTCCAATGAAAAGCAATAAAGTCAAACAGTACACGTAGAAAGCCAAAGAAACCAAGAAAAATAAAGTCCATAAAACAAAAAAAAAAAAAAAAGAAAAAGAGAAGACATACAAAGCCAAAGAAAAGCAAATTCAAAAGCCTATCAGAGTCTAGGTGTCCCGTCGCCTCCGTGGGGCAACGTCCTCCGAGTCATCCCTAGTTGCTAAACTCTCTCCAGCCTCGCCTGTCCGAGGAGCCAACACAATCTCCTCATCAGTCCTAACCCTATCACCAGCGTCAGCCTGAGTCCAACCCTCAAGTGCACTCAGCAATGCATTCCTCCTCAGCCTTTCAACCGGCCAGACAACGGTCATGAACCAGGCCCGATACTCAGGAGAAGTTTGAATACCAGCAGGATTAGGTAAAGGCCTAACCATCTGATGGTCTCTAACCCAAGCTCTAAGGACGGCTCGGGTAACCCCCGGAGTGATGGCTGAATCAGATAAAGAGTCATCCACGATCGGTACAGTCTGATCTATCCCCATCTGCCTCATAACACGCGAAGCATAGTACCAAGTACAATGGGTAAGGCCTAAAAGGTAAACCCGAGTATGGCGAGAGCTAACCTGGATAAAGCGGGTAATGTCATACCAGGGTACGAACCACAACACCTCATTTGGACCCAACTCAATCAGCCATGAGGTCCATGCATCAGCAGACGGGTGTGTGATCAAGATCCTCCGCATGCGGTACTGGACGGGGTTATAAGGCAGTAAAGTAGGAACATCAACCACTTGGAGGTGGTCCTTTAACCAAACCTGAGTAATGGATCCTTTCTATTATAAAGGGACAGGCCAAAAGAAGAAAAAAAATAAAGAAAAAGAAAAAAAAGGGGGAGAAATACCTGGAGAATAATTAGGGAAACCGTCCAGTCCTCGAAGCCTAAAGCGGCTCTGTCAAGACTCCTGATAGTTTCTGCTAGCACAATGCCGCCAATGCAACCCATATCCTCCATCTGCCGAACCATGGGACAGAGTCGCAGATCCCCGAAGCCTAGATCCTTGTTAAACAAGAAACCAGCTAATAAACAGAAAACCAGGGCCCGCATTCTCAGCCTCATCCGGTCCGGGTCTTCTGAACGGACCTCTGAAAACTCATCAATCAGGGGCAGCAGAATTGCTTTCTGATCACCAACAATCATAGCCCTAGCTTGAGGTCAGCTGAACTGAAACAGGCTTTCAAACGACCGAACATACCCAATCTTGACCTCATGCCTGACCAAAGGGGCATTGGGGTCGCACCCTATGATAGCACAGAATTCCTCAAAAAGAGGACACATCTCCTCCATCATGGCTCCGAACCGGAACACATGGGCCTCAGGGTCCCAAAGTCTGATACAGGCCCATAAAAAGTTCCAGTCGATTACTACCCCCTGAGGGGTAACGATAGGAGAGAGACCGTACCTCCCCAAGTTGATCTTTTTGACTTTGTTGAGACTCCTAATCCAGCTGTGCATGCTGTGAGTAAAAAAGGGATTCATTCTTTGAAATTAAGAAGAAGAAGAGAGAAAAGAAAGGATGAGTGAAGAACCAAACAAAAAACTAGTTTTTATAGAAAAATGCGCCGAACAACGGCTGCCGCAGCCTCCGAATTACCGCCGAATGATGGCGACAGCAGCCGCCAAAAACAGCGGCAGCGGCCGCCGATGGTGGGGGCCACTTAAAAAGAGGGGGGGTAAATAAATAAACAAAAAAATAAAGTATGTCCGAAATGGTGAAACTCCATTTTCATTTCAAGCATGCATACATATTTTCAGTGCTAAATGATTGCAGGTACAAATAACATTCAGTACAGAAGTACAGTCAGAATTCGGTACAACAAAACAAAAAAAAAATCTGGCAACCATGGCTTCAACGACGGGGCCTCCTCCTCCTCTGATCATCAAAGGCTATCTAAGTCCAGGCCGTAGTTAGCTCTTGCTGCATCCCGAGAACCAGCTCCATCATCTGATTGACCAGCCCGACAGGAACCTGGAAATCATACAAAGGAAAATACGAGTCAATATCAAATCTCTTATGAATCACTGTTGTGAGAAATGTGTCAGGTTTTACCTCAAAGATGTCCTCGGAAGGAAGAGCCGAGCGATCCACACTCTCCAGGGAGACCTCTCGAAAAGATGGAGGGCTGTCAGGAACATAGTAAGGAATACTGTATGGCAGACGTAGATTGGCCAGGTCTGGGTGAAGCGGCCCGGTAGCCTCCAAAATAGCCCGGGGAGCCCTAGAAGGACCGGTCGATCGGCTAGGACCGGCCGATCGGCTAGGCCCGGCCTGCGATGGACCCTCAACCGGGGTGGAAAAAGTGGGATCAGTCATGGGCCTCCTCCTTGGAGTCCTAGTCGAGGGACCCGAAGCCCGAGAAGAACGGGTGCCAAGTGGCTGAGAAGGTGCTAATCTCTGAAAACTATCAAGCCGGGATCCGATGGGTTGCATCAGGAAAATCCTACAGAACTCGTCATAATCTCCCTCCAGGATGAACTCCACATGCGGAACACCCTCAGTATGAGCGTCGGTCAGCGTCATATGCTTGCCCGCTCGCATGTCTTCGGGAGGGGAATAAGGAATAGAGCGGCAGCCTCTTATTTGAATGTTTACTCTCTCACCTAAGTAATATCATCTCAAGACGGGGTGCGACAGGACCACCCTCTGCCGAGACAAGGCATCCGACCGCTGGAATTGAGGGTTAACTTGAATCCAGCTCTGCAGGCGGGAAATCATTGCCCCTATCTCCACCTATGAAAAATGCAAATATGTTAATAAATCCTTTTTATTCAACATATTCAAGAATTACTAAGCACATACCTGCTCCAGTCTACAAGTATCAAAAAAGGCTCTCAAATCCTTTAGCGATTTCTTGTGTTGAACAGTATGAAGGTTTGATCGGTACCATCTCCAAGTCAAAGGTACCAGCCCCAATCCAAGATCAGCGTGAACCTGCTCTGGGCGAGTGAAAGGAAAGTACTCATATGCCCAAGTCTGTAAAAAAAAAAAAAGAAAAAAGAAAAAAAAAACGAAAGTCAATGGAAAAAGAAATGAGAACCAAAAAAAAAAAAAAAAAAAAAGAACGTCCTTTACATTACCTCCCAGAAGTAGTAAGTCCCGCTGAGTTTACAGTGGCCCCGACTCAGATCACACTTGTCATCATACATGTGGCTCAGAATAGCGCCGGCCCAGTCGTACTCCTTGAGATGAGCTAGATTTTCTAAACTCTTCAAGATAGAAGGGTTAAAACTCTCCTTCCCGTTGGACCAGAAGGTTGAAGCAAACAGCAGCAACAAAGTGAACCTAGCTGCCTGAGTAGCCGTCAGCTCTCCCCGCCTGTATTTAGCATAAGTGTTGGGGGCCTGGAGGTATAGCCAGCGTCTGGAGACGCTCAAAGCCGGAGTAGCGGAGCTTGGCCCGACGATCCGAGGTAAGTCTACCCCGATCAGTTCCACCATCCGGTCAGGGGAAATCTCTGTCCTCCAATCGTCATATAATTCGATCGGTCGAGTGCCAAACGGGATTCCGGAGATCACTGAAAAATCCACAGGGGTCATTGTCAACTTGCCCTAAGAAAAATGGAAAGTATTGGTAGTGTCCCACCATCTCTCGGCCAAAGCGCACAGTAACTCCTTGTGACTGCTCCGGCCTATGTCATGGTGCCTCAGGTAACCTAAATGGGACGGACTGATAATCGCCCCAATCGGATGG
Source organism: Jatropha curcas (assembly GCF_041381405.1). Lineage (NCBI taxonomy): Eukaryota > Viridiplantae > Streptophyta > Magnoliopsida > Malpighiales > Euphorbiaceae > Jatropha > Jatropha curcas. The sequence continues at coordinate 5,526,399 of NC_143157.1, read as the reverse complement.
TTAAGATCAAATATATCGAGCGGGATTTCAGACATAGAGGTCTCACCCACATCCACTTTGACATAAGGGTCCTGAAAAGGTAAAGTAATCTAAGAGTTATTCCTCGGTTCCTTACTAAGGATAATATCTTAGTTTCACCCTAGCATGCATACTAATAAAAGCAGTATGCCCCCAAAAAAAAAAAAATCATCACAGTCCGGCCATGGAGGCCTACAAAAATCGCAATCCGGCCACAAAGGCCCACAAAATCACAAGTCGGCCACGGAGGCCCAAAAATCACAATTCTGCCACAAAGGCCCACAAATTCGCAATCCGGCCACAAAGGCCCACAAAATCACAAGTCGGCCACGGAGGCCCAAAAATCACAATTCTGCCACAAAGGCCCACAAATTCGCAATCCGGCCACGGAGGCCTGAAAATTCACAATCAGGCCAAGGAGGCCCGAAAATTAATAATTCGGCCACGAAGGCCCAAAAATTCCTAGTGCGATCTAAGGCCCAAAAAAAATAATAATAATACAATTGTAAACAAATAGGAGCGAAAAGGGGCTTACCTGGGCGAAGATGCCAGTTACGAAGGCGTGAGTATTAGCGTCCACCGTAAGATTGACTTCTTCAAGGGAAATTCCTAGAGAATCTAGAAAATCCTCACCGCTGAGATCCGAGGAAGCCATGGAGAGAGGAAGTTCGAAGCCTTGAAGATTGAAAGAATTTGAAGAGAGCTCTTTAATTTGAAAAGTTTAGAATGAATGAAAATAAAAGTTTCAAGCTATTTATAAGCAAATGGCTAAAGCATGGGTCTTCTAGACGCGTCCGATTTTCGCCTTCAAAATTTGTGTTTTAGACAACCACCGACTCCCATAAATCATTTTTATGATCGCCGGTGGGGGGCAACTGTGAATACTCAAATTTTGAGGCTCGAAAAGCCTGTTTTTCTGGACTACGGACAGTCCGACCGGACCGAAGGCCATTTTGGAAGTTCACCGAAAGTATCCCAATATGGTACTCAAAACGTCCGGAATGTCGCGAGGATCGCGAAACAGGTCCCGGAATATTTTTCGGAGATCCGAATTTCCTGAAAACTCCTCTGAAGTGAAAGGCTCAAGGGCCCGCCGCCGAGCACGGCGGCTCAGCCGCCGGACATGGCGGTACCTGCCGCCGACCATCGGCGGCACCTGCCGCCGGCACCGGCTGCAGCTGCCGCCCTAGGCCCGTTTTTGGCCTATAAATGGCCACTTACCTCCTCATTTTTTGCCACTCCTGTCTGTGTTGACGGACGATCTTTCTCCCTCACGCTTTTGCGATTCTTTTACCGCTTTTTGCATTTTTAATTCAGTCTTTATTTTTTTTTATTTGTTGTGATACTTGGCCACTAAAATTGAACAAATTCTAATTAATTAATTAATATTTTCCCAAGCGAGGAGCTTAATCCGGAGTTAAGAAGCGGTCGTCGATTAAATCAGGTACTTAAATGAAACTCTGTCTATTTAATTTTAGCACTTCATGCATGCTTCTCTTCTACTCCTAATAATTCTATAACTGCATAAATGCATTCATATCATATTTAGACAAATAAACTGCCTCAATCAAATATGATTAAGCTTAAATACCCGGTTAATTAATAATCGTGGTATTAATGCTAAATCCGACAATATTGGCTAAAAAGCCTAGTTAATTAATAACTACGGTTTAATTGTCTTTATTTTGAACAGTCCGGCTTAAGTCCAATTAATCAATAATTGTGGCTAAAAAGCCTTAATCAATCACGTTTTGGCAACAAATTGCCTACAATTAAATCAACCACATTTTGGCAACGAATTGCCCACGGTTCAATCAATTTTTGGCAAACAAATTGCCTATAAATTAGATTAACCACTGTCTAGCGACAAATCGCTTAAATCATAATTCTTTGGCAAAATGCCTTAAATAAATCAACTCATTTTGGCTAAAAGCCTTAAAATCAATCAATTTTGGCGACAATCACTTAATCAACACTTTTGGCAAACAAATTGCCTAAATCAACTCATTTTGGCTAAAAGCCTTAAAATCAATCAATTTTGGCGACAATCGCCCAATCAACACTTTTGGCAAACGAATTGCCTAAATCAACTCATTTTGGCTAAAAGCCTTAAAATCAATCAATTTTGGCGACAATCGCCTAATCAACACTTTTGGCAAACGAATTGCCTAAATCAACTCATTTTGGCTAAAAGCCTTAAAATCAATCATTTTGGTGACAAATCGCCCGACAAAATCAATTTCAGCAATAATAAGCCCGAACATCAATTTTGGCAATAATAAGCCCAAATATCAACTTTGGCGACAAATCGCCCGACAACCATTTTTGGCACAAATGCCTTAAAACCAACATTTTTGGCGACGAACGCCTAATCGAATCAATCAATCCTTTGGCAAAATGCCTAAACAAACATGCACAAAGCATACACACACTCATGCTTTAAGCATACACCTTCAAAGCCCTTCAAAGAAGGCCTATCGAACTACGTTGACTTTGATCTTCCATTCAAACGGAAGTACGTAGGCACGTTAGAGATTTAACCCCGAGCGGCAAGTCGAAATCACATAAACATTTTTTTCATTGGTCCAATTGCATCATTTACCCTGCAAAGCATTCATTGTTTTGGTTAGTTCATCAGCATGACATAGTTTCGGGATCCACCTCGGGTTCGTAGACCATGCCTTAAACATTGGGATAATTAATCTAATAATTAGGTTAATTAAAATTGGAGTCAACTTAGGGTTTTTTCCGAGTTTACCCTAAAATAATTAAACAAGGTGGCGACTCACACACTCACATGCATTTCTGCCCTTAGTCATGTGCATTACATGCCTATGATATTTGGGGTAGGGTTCACAATAGGCAAAAAATCGGGTTGGAGGGCGGCCGCTGTCGCCGGGGCCGGCGGCCGGAGCCGCCGTCACCGGCGGCAGGAGCCGCCATGTCCGGCGGACGCTGTCGCTGTGGCTGGCGGGTTTGCTAATTTTTCATTCCGGAGGCTTTTTCGGGAGTTCCGGACCTTCAAAAAATATTCTGGGACCAGTTCTGCGATCCTCGTAATTTTCCGAACATTTCAAGTACCATATTGGCATACTTTCGGTGAACTTTTTGAATGACCTCTGGTCCGGCCGGACTGTTTGCAGTCCAGGAAAACTGGCTCTTTGAGCCTCAAAATTTGGGTATTCACAGTTGCCCCCCACTGGTAACCATAAAAATGATTTATGGGAGTCGGTGGTTGTCTGAAACACAAATTTTTAAGGCGAAAATCGGACGCGTCCAGAAGACCCGCCTTTTGGCTATTTGCTTATAAATAGCTTGAAATTCTCACTTTTCATTCATTCTAAACTCTTCTAAACAAAGAGTTCTCTCAAATTCTCTCAATTTCTAAAGCCTCGAAGCTTCCTTCCTCCATGGCTTCCTCAGATCTTAGCGATGAGGATTTCCTAGGGTCTTTGGGGATTTCCCTCGACGAGGTCAATGTTACGGTGGACGCTGACACTCACGCCTCCGTAACTGGCATCTACGCCCAAGTTAGCTCCCTTTCACTTTTATTTGTTTTAATTATTTTTTTGGGCCTCTATGGCCAAATTGTGAATTCTTGGACCTCTGTGGCCAAAATGCGAATTTTGGGCCTCTGTGGCCAACTGTGAATTTTTTCTGCACTTACTGTTTTATTAGTATGCATGCTAGGTTAGAACTAAGATATTATCCTTAGTAAGGAACCGAGGAATAACTCTTAGATTGCTTTACCTTTTAGGACCCCCATATTAAATTGGATGTGGGTGAGAGTTCTGTGGCCGAAATTTCGATCGAGATATTCGATCACCATAACCCAGTTGGAACGATTATCAGTCCGTCTTGTCTGGGCTACCTGAGGCATTTTGACGTGGGTCGGAGCAGCCACAAGGAGTTGCTGGGCGCCTTGGCCGAGAGATGGTGGGACACTACCAATACTTTCCACTTTTCTTGGGGCGAGTTGACAATGACCCCTGTGGACTTTTCTGTGATCTCCGGGATCCCTTTCGGCATTAGGCCGATCGAGTTATATGATGACTGGAGGACAGAGATCTCCCCCGACCGGATGGTGGAGCTAATCGGGATAGACCTGCCTCGGATTGTCGGGCCAGGCTCTACTACTCCGGCTTTGAGCGTTTCCCGACGCTGGTTATCCCTCCAGGCCCTCGACATTTATGCTAGATACAAGCGGGGAGAGCTGACGGCTACTCAGGTGGTCAGATTCACTTTGTTGCTGTTGTTTGCTTCGACCTTCTAGTCCAACAGGAAAGAGAAGTTTAATCCTTCTATCGTGAAGAGTTTGGAAAATCTGGCCCATTTGGAGGAGTACGACTGGGCCGATGCTATTCTGAGCCGCATGTACGACGACATGTGTGATCTGAGTCGGGGCCACTGTAAACTCAGCGGGACCTATTACTTTTGGGAGGTAATGTAAAGAACATTCTTCCTTTCTGTGTTTTTCTGCTTATTATTCTTGAATTTTTTTTCACTGATTCTCGCTTCTGTTTTGCAGACTTGGGCATTTGAGTACTTTCCTTACACTCGCCCGGAGCTGATTCATGCTGATCTTGGATTAGGGCTGGTACCTTCGGCTTGGAGATGGTACCGATCAAACCTTCATACCGTTCGGCATAAGAAATCGCTGGAGGATCTGAGGGCCTTTTTTGATACTTGCACTCTGGAGCAGGTATGTGCTTGCTAATTCTTGCATATGTTAAATAAAAAGGATTTATTAACATATTTGCATCTTTTATAGGTCGAAGTGGGGGCGATGAATGCCCGTCTACAGAGCTGGATTCAGGCCGATCCCGATTTCCAGCGGTCAGATGCCTTGTCTCGGCGGAGGGTGGTCCTGTCGCACCCCGTCCTGCGGCGATATTATTTGGGCCAGAGAGTAAACATTCAGATAAGAGGCTGCCGTTCTGTCCCTTATTCCCCTCCCGAGGACATGCGAGCGGGCAAGCAGATGACGCTCACCGCTGCTCATACTGAGGGTATTCCATATGTGGAGTTCATCCTGGGGGGAGATTATGATGAGTTTTGCAGAATCGCTTTGATGCAGCCCATTGGATCTCGGCTTGATAGTTTTCAGAGATCGACACTTTCTCAGCCGCTTGGCACCCATTCTTCTCGGGCTTCGGGTCCCTCGACTAGGACTCCAAGGAGGAGACCTATGACCGATCCCACTTCTTCCACTCCGGTTGAGGGTCCATCTCGGGCCGGGCCTAGCCGCTCGGCAGGTCCTTTCAGGGCTCCCCGGGCTATTTCGGAGGCTAACGGGCCGCTTCACCCAGGTCTAGCCAATCTACGTCTTCCATACAGCATTCCCTACTATCCTCCTGACGACCCTCTAGCTTTTCGGGAGGTCTCCCTGGAGAGTGTGGATCGCCTGGATCTTCCTCCCGAGGACATTACTGAGGTAAAGACTGATAAATCTCTCACAAAAAGGATTCATAAGAGATCTGATATTGACTTGTATTTTTCTTTGTATGATTTCCAGGTTCCTGTCGGATTGGTCAATCAAATGATGGAGCTGATTCTCGAGATGCAGCAAGAACTAACTTCGTCCTGGACTCATAGGGCCTTTGATGATTAGAGGAGGAGGAGGCCCCGCCGCTGATAGTTGCTAGATTTTCCCTGTTTTTCTCTCTTTACTGTATTTCTGTACTGAACTTTGACTGTACCTGCACTTGGTTAGTACTGAAAATTTTACATGTATGCATGATTATCAAATTCGAAAGAAAATAGGATTTCATTTCGGCCCATTTTATAGTACTGGAAAAAAATATTATTATTATTTTTTTAGTACTGGAAATTTTTTTTTTTTTTTGCGGTGGCCGCCGCCTTCGGGCGCGTTTTTTCTATAAAAACTGTTTTTTGGCTCTTTTTTTTCAGATTTCAATTATTTTTTCCTCGAAATTCGAGCCAAAGAAGCAGTTTTCAGCCAGTTTCTTCTCTTTTCTCTCTTTTCTTCTAAAAAAACATGAATCCTTTTTACAACCATAGCATGCACAGCTGGACTAGGAGTCTCTCCAAAGTCGAAAAGATTAACTTGGGGAGGTACGGTCTTTCTCCTATCATTACTCTTAGGGGGGTAGTAGTTGACTGGCATTTTTTACGGGCCTGCATCAGACTTTGGGACCCAGAGGCCCACATTTTCCGGTTCGGGGCCATGATGGAGGAGATGTGCCCTCTTTTTGAGGAATTCTGTGCTATTATAGGGTGCGACCCCAATGCCCCTTTAGTCAAGCATGAGGTAAAAATTGGGTATGTTCGGTCGTTTGAAAACCTGTTTCAGTTCAGCCGACCATAAGCTAGGGCTATGCTTGTTGATGACCAGAAAGCAATTCTGCTGCCCCTGATTGACGAATTTTCAGAGGTTCAATCAGACGACCCAGACCAAATGAGGCTGAGAATGCGGGCCTTGGTTTTCTGCCTATTGGCTAGTTTCTTGTTCAACCAGGACCCAGGCTTTGGGGATTTGCGCCTCTCCCCCATGGTTCGGCAAATGGAGGATATGGGTTGCATTGGCGGCATTGTGCTGGCAGAGACTATCAGGAGCCTTGACAGAGCTGCTTTAGGCTTCGATGACTGGACGGTCTCTCCGATTATTCTCCAGGTATTTCTCCTTTTCCTCTTTCTTTTTTTTTTTTCCTCTTCTTTCTTTTGGTTCGTTCCTTTGTAATAGAAAGGATCCATTACTCAGGTTTGGTTAAAGGACCACATCCAAGTGGTTGCTGCTCCTACTCTCTTGCCCTATAGCCCCACTCAGTATCGTATGCGGAGGATCTTGATCACTCATCCGTCTACTGATGCATGGACCTCATGGCTAATTGAGTTGGGCCCAAATTAGGTATTGTGGTTCATTTCCTAGTATGACATCACCCGTTTTATCCAGGTTAGCTTCCGCCATACTCGGGTTTATCTTTTAGGCCTTACACACTGTACTTGGTACTGCGCTTCGCGCGTTTTGAGGCAGATGGGGATAGATTAGACTGTTCCGATTATGGATAACATTTCAGCTGATTCAGCCATCACTCCGGGTGTTACCCGAGCCGTCCTTAGGGCCTGGGTTAGAGATCATCACATGATTAGGCCTTTACCTGATCCTGCCAGTGTTCAGACTTCTCCTGAGAATCGGACCTGGTTCATTGCCGTTATTTGGCCAATTGAGAGGCCAAGGAGGACCGCACTGCTGAGTGCACTTGAAGGTTGGGTTCAGGTTGACGCTGATGATGAGGTTGGGACTGATGAGGAGATTGTGTTGGCTCCCCAGACAGGCGAGGTTGGAGACAGTTTAGCAGCTAGGGATGACTCGGAGGATGTTGCCCCACGGAGGCAACGGGACACCTAGATCTTATAGGCTTTTGGACTTTTGTTATTTTTCCCTTATTTTGGCTTTTTTTTTTTTGTTTGGGACTTTGACTTTGGATTTTGGATGTATGTTTTTTTTTTTTTTGGACTTGGACTTAGACTTCATTATTTATTTATATTCTTCGGACTCTTTTGCTTTCTGCTTGACTTTATTGCTTTAATTGGAATGAGATTTGCCTTTTGAGCTTTCCAAGCATTTTCCAACTTTATTTATTCAAGCTCTAATTTTTGCCTAAGCCGCCCTTTCGGGTTTTCAACTTATCGAGCTACCCATTTTTGCCTAAGCTGCCCTTTTCAGTTTTTCAGCTTAGCGGGCCCCGACTTTTGCCTAAGTCGCCCTTTCGGGTTTTCGACTTAGCGGGTTTTTTTCTTTTTTTTTTTCTTTTTTCTTTTTTTTAATATTGTTGGCAAAGAAGAAAGAATTATGGAATGTTGTTTTTTTATTAATGTTTAGACCGCGCCCAAAGAGGGCTGCCTACATATCTCCGATACATAATTTCTTTTTTCCGAAGAGAATCAGGTCTAATGTAGTTCATTTTACATTATGCAATGCTTATTATACAAAATATCTTTTTAACTGATCTAAATTACATGGATTCATGAATTCCAAACCATCCAAATCAGTCAAAATGACGGCTTCGCCAGACAATATTTTCTTCAACACATAGGGTCCAGCCCAATGAGGACGAAACTTCCCACGTGGGTCTATGATTGGCTGTCTAATTTCTTTCAGGACCAAACTGCCTTCTTCCAGTTTTCGGTCTTTGACCTTCTTATTAAAATGTCGTGCCATTCTTCTCTGGTAAACTTGAGTTTGGTGGATTGCTCGCAATCGCTTTTCATCCATACCCAAGAGTTGCAAATGATAATTCTTAGCCCAATCTGCTTCGCTGATCTGGCTTTCCCGGATAATTCTCGCCGACTGAACTTCCAGCTCAATAGGCAACACTGCTTCCATACCATACACTAAGGAATACAGGGTTGCCTCAGTAGGCGTTGTAACACCCCTTCCCGGTCCACCCGTAAACCCGAATGAACCAGACCGAGACGTTACAAACTGGTTGACTGTATGGCCTGACATGCTGAAATCATAATGTATATTGAATATAATATCATGCTGATGTTGTATACAAAAATAATGTAATTTAATTTACAAAACATGATACTAGTGTCAAAATGAAATGGGCCCAACTGTGTGCCCTGTACATGCCATGAAAAGGATAAACAAAAATACACATCCGTATGAGTAGCTACCCTGAAGACTGAGTCTTCTACAGATGAACTGCAGCAGTTGTAAGCTGACTCTCTACTGTCCAAACTCAAAACCTGCGAGTTAAACAGGTAACTCGCTGAGCAAAGAAAGCTCAGTGGATATCTCAACAGATAAAGAAACAATTAAACACATACATGTATAGAAAGAACCATGTAATCACATATGGCACATATAAGCACACACATCATGATACTTTCATGATACCTTGATTATCCTTTGTACTGTTTATAATACTGTATAATTCATAAAATGTTATGTCAAGATATCTGTATGGCTCCATAAGGTTATAGTGAAACCGAAGTGATAAGAAAAACTGTATGAAACTGGATGAATACTGTATGCTTGGCTGCTATGGCCCATATATAATCATATCCACTCAACGGCCTGTAGCCAGAGTATCAAACTGTATGAGGTGCAGATCTGCTATCCTATGTCGCGATATAGCCTTATCTACATGGTTTCTACCTAACCTCAATGGAGCATACTTCAAAGTCGCGAGCGCGTAGAATGCAAAATGAGAGATAGTGAGTTATCGGGCACAAGTCGCGAGCGCGTACTTGAAAGTCGCGAGTGCGAGAAGTGCCAAATGAGAGACAGTAAGTTCCCAGGCCAAATTCACGAGCGCGCGATGAAGGTCGCGATCGCTTACAGGCCAAGGGCCAAGTACGCGAGCGCGCACTTCACAGTCGCGAGCGCGAGATGTGCCAAATGAAAGACAGAGAGTTTGCGAGCACAAGTCGTGAGCGCGCACTTGAAAGTCGCGAGCGCAAGATGTGCCAAATGAGAGTCAGAGAGTTTCAGGTGAAAGTCGCGAGCGCGTAGTTCAAATTCGCGAGCGCGAGAAGGCAATGCGAACTCGTCATGCAATTCGCGCGCGCGCTTCCAGCCTGCACTATCTGTACTCTTTTGGTCATATCTCTCAATATAAAACTCCAATTTGGATGATTAAAAAACCCATGTAAAGCTAACACATAGAGGAACAAATAACTCTTCTATGACACTTCCTAATTCCATCATTAAATGGGGTCAAAATCAAGATGAAGTTACTGGTAAAATTCCAGCAAGCCCTGTTTCAACATAAACTCACTCTTTACTTCATTTATTCAATACTTCCCCTGTTTTCCCCTGTTTTCTCACCATTACCAGTCCTCCCACTCAACATGAAGCAATATTGTCTCAATAGCAACACACCACACAAATCTCATACAAAGAAAATGAAAAATAACAAGAGATATCAAACCTTTACTCCAAAAAGCTTGAGTTCTTCTTTAGCTTCTTTTTTCTACACTCCTTGAACTCCCTTCACCTATAAATAAGACTTCTTATGAATTCTAAAATAATAGCACCAAATGATTCAATTATGAACTTCAAGAAGGTTTACTTACTTGGATAAAAGAGAAGTTGAAGTTAAGGCTTGACTACCATTAAAATTGAAAGTAAGGTGGAAGAGGAAAGGAAGAAGATGAAGATAAACATGAAAATGGGAAAGTGAAATGGTTATTACGGGTAGGCCATCAAAAATCAAAGGATTTTATGGAAAACTTCCTAAATGGTACCTCAATTGTAAACAGGCTACAACTTAATACCCAAGCTCAATCTTTTAATGCAAATCAATCCTCACCCATGTGCTTTAATCTTTTCTCTCAATCAGGTAACTCCACTTAATAACCCATTCTACCCCAACTGGGTTTGGTTCAACTCGACTCAACTCGACTACTCAACTCTATGCTAAGACTCGACTCGGTAGGATGTCACAATTCTCCCCTCCTAAATAAAAACTTCATCCCGAAGTTTACCTGTTGTGAACAACTGCGGATACTGTTGTCGCATGGTGTCTTCAGATTCCCAAGTTGCTTCTTCTGTCTTATGATTCCTCCAAAGAACTTTTACCAATGCTATTTTCTTGTTCCGCAATTCCTTAGGTTGAAGGTAACGCTAAGCGATAGGCTAATGGTCCTACACGTTCAACAATCTCGTATGGACCAATGAACCTAGGGCTAAGCTTACCCTTTCGTCCAAACCTTAGGATCTTTTTCCATGGTGAAACTTTCAGAAATACTTTATCACCCACCGAGTACTCCATATCCTTTCTCTTTAAATCAGCATAAGACTTCTGTCGATCACTTGCTTCTTTCAGCCGTTTTCTGATGATTTCCACTTTCTCTTCTGTTTCTCTAACCAAATCTGGACCCAAAATCTTCTTCTCACTCAGTTCTGTCCAACACACAGGTGTCCTACATGGTCGACCATACAATGCTTCATATGGTGCCATCTTAATGCTTGATTGGTAGCTGTTGTTGTAGGCAAACTCCATGAGAGGTACATATCTGTCCCAACTGCCTTCAAATTCTATCACACATGGTCTCATCATGTCTTCCAGGATCTGAATTACTCTCTCTGATTGGCCATCTGTTTGAGGATGAAATGCAGTACTGAAATGCAATCTCGTCCCTAATGCCTCCTGCAGTTTACCCCAAACCTTTGATGTAAACCTTGGATCACGATCCGATATAATGGATGATGGAACTCCATATAGTTGAACTATTTATCTAACATAAATGTCTGCTAACTTGTCCCGAGAATAGTCCATCCTGACTGGTAGAAAGTGTGCGGACTTAGTTAATCTGTCCACGATCACCCATACTGCATCATGCTTCCGCTGCGTCTGAGGTAATCCAGTAACAAAATCCATCGTGATCTGATCCCACTTCCATGTTGGCACTGTTATTGGATGAAGTAACCCAGCTGGCAGTTGATGTTCTGCTTTTACTTGTTGACATGTTAAACATCTTGTTACAACATGTCCGATATCTTTCTTCATGCCTGGCCACCAATAGCCTTTTTTCAAATCTTGATACATCTTGGTACTACCTGGATGCATTGTATATGGACTGTTATGAGCTTCATGCAGAATCTTTTGTCTAAGCTCCCCTATCTGAGGTACAACAACTCTGTCTTCATAGAATAAGACTCCACTGTTATCCAATCTGAATTTCCCACCATGATCTTCTTGTACTTGCTTTACCCATAGTGCTGTTTGTGCGTCTTTCTTCTGTGCCTCTGCAACTTCCTGAACCCAAGATGGCTATACTTGCATCTGTGCTAGAATAACTCCCTGCTGTTGCAACTCCATACTAATTCTCATTGCTCTCAAAGCAAACAATGATTTCCGGCTAAGGGCATTAGCTACCACGTTAGCTTTGCCCGGATGGTAATTAATGACATAATCATAATTAGCCAGAATCTGCATCCATTTCCGTTGTCTTGAATTCAAATCTTTCTGTGTCGGTAAATACTTTAAACTCTGATGATCTGTGTAAATGTAACACTTTTCACCATACAGATAATGCCGCCATACTTTGAATGCTAGAACAATGGCTGCCAATTCTAAATCATGGGTTGGATAATTCAATTCATGTGGCTTCAATTGTCTGGAGACATAAGCTACCACTTTCCTGTCTTGCATAAGTACACATCCTAACCCAATATGAGAGGCATCACTGTAAATCTCAAAGTCTTTACCTGACACTGGCTGCGTCAACACTGGTGCTTCAGTCAACTTTTTCTTCAAAGTGTCAAAACTCTGCTGACATTTATCATCCCATTGGAATACAACTGCTTTCTTCAATAATCTTGTTAAAGGTGATGCAATGATGGAGAATCCCTTTACAAACCTTCTGTAATAACCGGCTAAACCCAGAAAACTTCGAACTTCTGTGACATTTCTGGGTGGTCTCCAGTCAACAATAGCTTCAATATTATGAGGATCCACTCTGATACCCTCCGATGACACCACATGTCCTAAGAAAGAAACTTCTTCCAGCCAAAACTCACACTTACTGAGCTTGGCATACAGCTGTTTATCCCTCAGTGTCTGAAGTACAATCTGCAAATGTTTATCATGTTCGACCTTATCTTTGGAGTAGACCAAAATGTCATCTATAAACACCACCACAAACTGATCCAGATATGAATGAAACACGCGGTTCATGAGATCCATGAAAACCACTGGTGCATTTGTGAGACCGAATGGCATAACTAAAAATTCATAGTGACCATATCGGGTCCTGAATGTAGTCTTAGCGATATCTTCTTCCTTTATCCGCAACTGATGGTATCTCGACCTAAGGTCGATCTTAGAAAACATACCTGCACCTTTTAGCTGATCAAACAAATCATCGATTCGAGGCAATGGATACTTATTCTTGATTGTCAGTTTGTTCAGTTGTCTGTAGTCAATGCACAATCTGAATGATCCATCTTTCTTCTTTACAAATAAAACCGGTGCTCCCTAAGGTGATACACTGGGTTTGATAAAGCCTTTATCCAATAACTCCTGTAGCTGAATCTTTAACTCTTTTAGCTTTGCTGGTGCCATTCTGTAAGGTGCAATTGATACTGGCGCTGCTCCAGGATAGACATCTATGGTAAACTCCACTTCCCTCCTTGGTGGTAACCCTGGTAACTCTTCTGGAAATACATCTGGATAATCACACACTGTTGGTATATCTTGCACTTTGGACTGTTCTTTCTCTGCTTGTAATGCACATATCAAGTATGCTTCACAACCCTTCTGAATTAATCTCTTTGCTGCCATGGCTGATATCACATTACCCAGAAACTCTCGCCGCTTCCCGACTACTGTAATCTCTTCCCCTGCTGTTGTATATAATGTCACCCTTTTCTTTGCACAATCAACTATAGCCTGATGTCTGGATAGCCAATCCATACCCAGAATAACATCAAATTCTCTAAATGGCAACTCCATCAGATCTCCTGGAAACTCTTTTCCATGAATAACAATTGGACATCCTTCGACCACTGTATGAGTCTGTACTACATCTCCTAATGGATTTGTAACCAACATACCCTGACTCACATATGCAACTTCTAACCCTTTAACCCAAGGTTTAGGTACACTAATGTATGAATGAGATGAGCCAGGATCAATTAAAGCATAAACTGTATGATCACATAAGGAAAACTCACCAACTATTACATCTGGAGCTTCCTCATCTTCTCTGGCTCGCATAACATAAACTCTGGCTGGACCTCTAGTATCAGGTCTGTCCACAGTCTCTGACTGCTGTCTCTGCCCTCCGGAGCTCTCACCTCTTCCTCTGCCTGTTATGAACTGTGTAGGAACTTTTGCCCTCTTCGGACAATCCTTCTTCTGATGGTCTGATGCTCCGCATATCCAACATTTACCAGTCATCAACCAACAATCTCCACCATGCCGTCTGCCACAATGCTCACAAGGTGGAAAAGTATAACCGGCTGACTCTGCACCTCTACTGGTGCCTCTACCAATTCCTCTGCCTGATCCTCGACTACCACCAGCAGAACTAGCCACAACTGATACCGCTGGCATGTTAGCACCCCTAGCTGTGCCTTGGCTAAAGGAAGGTCTAGCACTAGCTGAACTATTAGCACCTCTGAATCTCTTGCTTTCTGACTGATAGGTACTGGGTGCACTCTGAGTCTGGTCTCTCCTCTGCTGAGACCGCTGGCGTCTGGTAGGCTGACTGGCCTGAATGCGCTCTATCTCCTAAGCTGCCTCTACCAAAGCTGAGAACTCTCTGAATTTGGAAGCTACCACTCCCATCTGAATCTCATCGTTCAAGCCTTCCTGAAACTTTTTACACCTCTCGGCTTCTGTAGCCACTATCCCCTTACCATACCTGCTGAGCCTGGTGAATTCTCGCTCATATTTGGCAACTGACATTCTGTTCTGCCTCAAGTATAAGAATTCTTTCCTTCTCGCATCTAGGTAAGCCTCTGTGATGAACTTTTTCTTGAATTCATCCAAGAAGAATTGCCATGTACGCTGCTCTGCTGATACCCGCTGCTGAACAGTAATCCACCAGGTATATGCCTCATCTATGAGCAATGATGTGGCACAAACCAACTTGTCCTCTGGTGTACATTGTAATTGTTCCAGAACTCTCGATGTCCCATCTAACCAATACTCAGCTCTTTCTGGACTATCATCCTTGTTAGCACTGAATTCTTTCGCCCCATACTTCCGAAGCTTCTCTAGTGGGGGCTTTCTTCTCTTTCTACTACTATTGGTGCTTGAGGTATCACTCCTGCAATCTGTCTAAAAGTATCCGCAAGTTGCTTTAACAACACCTCTTGACCTGGTGCTACTGGAGCCTCACCCTCCACTGCTCTGGAGGCGTGTGATTCACTCTCACCTTCCTGTGACATCCTCCTAAAAGAACAACAACTGCTTAGTTCATCAGGGTAGTCATGGCATGTACACTATACTGACTTATGAATGCAAGCCCGGGGAAACTAAACCTAGGGCTCTGATACCAAAATTTGTAACACCCCTTCCCGGTCCACCCGTAAACCCGAATGAACCGGACCGAGACGTTACAAACTGGTTGACTGTATGGCCTGACATGCTGAAATCATAATGTATATTGAATATAATATCATGCTGATGTTGTATACAAAAATAATGTAATTTAATTTACAAAACATGATACTACTGGCAAAATGAAATGGGTCCAACTGTGTGCCCTGTACATGCCATGAAAAGGATAAACAAAAATACACATCCGTATGAGTAGCTACCCTGAAGACTGAGTCTTCTACAGATGAACTGCAGCAGTTGTAAGCTGACTCTCTACTGTCCAAACTCAAAACCTGCGAGTTAAACAGGTAACTCGCTGAGCAAAAAACGCTCAGTGGATATCTCAACAGATAAAGAAACAATTAAACACATACATGTATAGAAAGAACCATGTAATCACATATGGCACATATAAGCACACACATCATGATACTTTCATGATACCTTGATTATCCTTTGTACTGTTTATAATACTGTATAATTCATGAAATGTTATGTCAAGATATCTGTATGGCTCCATAAGGTTATAGTGAAACCGAAGTGATAAGAAAAACTGTATGAAACTGGATGAATACTGTATGCTTGGCTGCTATGGCCCATATATAATCATATCCACTCAATGGCCTGTAACCGGAGTATCAAACTGTATGAGGTGCAGATCTGCTATCCTATGTCACGACATAGCCTTATCTACATGGTTTCTACCTAACCTCAATGGAGCATAATGTTGGTAGGTCAATAATATCACACAACATCATAGTCATAGTTCATAACTTCATAATTCATAGTGTTCATTTGATTTCACATCATTTGCATGCTTGCATGTTGTTTTGCTACATGTTCTAATGTTGTATTTGATGTTAAAATGATTGGAGGCATATAAGTGAAGCAAAGGAAAACAATTGCATTGAAAAAGAAGTCCAAAAGTGCATGAAAACACAAGTCGCGAGTGCGTACTTCAAAGTCGCGAGCGCGTAGAATGCAAAATGAGAGACAGTGAGTTATCGGGCACAAGTCGCGAGCGCGTACTTGAAAGTCGCGAGCGCGAGAAGTGCCAAATGAGAGACAGTAAGTTTCCAGGCCAAATTCGCGAGCGCGCGATGAAGGTCGCGATCGCTTACAGGCCAAGGGCCAAGTACGCGAGCGCGCACTTCACAGTCGCGAGTGCGAGATGTGCCAAATGAAAGACAGAGAGTTTGCGAGCACAAGTCGTGAGCGCGCACTTGAAAGTCGCGAGCGCAAGATGTGCCAAATGAGAGTCAGAGAGTTTCAGGTGAAAGTCGCGAGCGCGTAGTTCAAATTCGCGAGCGTGAGAAGGCAACGCGAACTCGTCATGCAATTCGCGCGCGCGCTTCCAGCCTGCACTGTCTGTACTCTTTTGGTCATATCTCTCAATATAAAACTCCAATTTGGATGATTAAAAAACCCATGTAAAGCTAACACATAGAGGAACAAATAACTCTTCTATGACACTTCCTAATTCCATCATTAAATGGGGTCAAAATCAAGATGAAGTTACTGGTAAAATTCCAGCAAGCCCTGTTTCAACATAAACTCACTCTTTACTTCATTTATTCAATACTTCCCCTGTTTTCCCCTGTTTTCTCACCATTACCAGTCCTCCCACTCAACATGAAGCAATATTGTCTCAATAGCAACACACCACACAAATCTCATACAAAGAAAATGAAAAATAACAAGAGATATCAAACCTTTACTCCAAAAAGCTTGAGTTCTTCTTTAGCTTCTTTTTTCTACACTCCTTGAACTCCCTTCACCTATAAATAAGACTTCTTATGAATTCTAAAATAATAGCACCAAATGATTCAATTATGAACTTCAAGAAGGTTTACTTACTTGGATAAAAGAGAAGTTGAAGTTAAGGCTTGACTACCATTAAAATTGAAAGTAAGGTGGAAGAGGAAAGGAAGAAGATGAAGATAAACATGAAAATGGGAAAGTGAAATGGTTATTACGGGTAGGCCATCAAAAATCAAAGGATTTTATGGAAAACTTCCTAAATGGTACCTCAATTGTAAACAGGCTACAACTTAATACCCAAGCTCAATCTTTTAATGCAAATCAATCCTCACCCATGTGCTTTAATCTTTTCTCTCAATCAAGTAACTCCACTTAATAACCCATTCTACCCCCACCGGGTTTGGTTCAACTCGACTCAACTCGACTACTCAACTCTATGCTAAGACTCGACTCGGTAGGATGTCACAGGCGTTCTGATTGAAGTCCTATATCCCCATAGGGCATTTGGCAACTGTTCATGCCAAGCTTTATGCTTTTGAACCGTCTTCTGCAAAATGACTTTTATAGCCTTGTTTGCAGCTTCTACAGCCCCATTCATTTGTGGACGATAGGGTGAGGACTTGTGATGTTGGATTCTCTTTTCTTTCAACAAATCAGAGAATTGACTCTGAAAATGGGACCCATTATCAGTTATGATCTCAAATGGCATTCCGTACCGACAAAGGATGTTAGTACGAATGAACTGTGCTGCCTTCTTGGCATTCAAGACCGAATAGGAGGCTGCCTCAATCCACTTAGTGAAATAATCAACAGCAACCAAGATGAATTGATGACCATTGGAAACCTTCGGATGGATCTTTCCGATCACATCTATGCCCCAAGTTGCGAAGGGCCAGGGTGAAGCAATGGGATTGAAATTGATCGGAGGCTATTTTTGCAGCTTAGCAAAAAATTTGACACTCATGGCACTTCTGCGTGTGCCTCACGCAATCTGCATTCATAGTTGACCAATAATAACCCAGGTTCATAATTTTTCGAGCCAAGGCTATCCCGTGCATGTGTGGACCAGACTCCCCATTATGTAAGGAATCCATGATGGTTTGAGCTTCTCCCTCATCAACGCACCTTAGGTGCAGGCCATTCCAACTTCTTTTATACAGAACTCCCCCAGTAAGGAAATATCCGGAAGCTAACTGTCTCAATGTCCGATGATTAGTCTTGGTGGATCCCTCTGGGTAGGCCTCATTCTGAAGATAATTCTGTATATCCCAACACCAGGGCTTGTCATCCACCAAATTCATGATATGTGCTGGCTGTTTCTGTAGCCGAACTGTCAGAGGTCGAATGACTTGGTCTCCCCCTACATTAACCATGGAGGCCAAAGTAGCCAGAGCATCAGCAAACTGATTTTTGGCTTGCGGCAAGTAGTGGAAGGATAAATCCTCAAATTGCTGAGCCAACTCGTCCAAACGTTGTAAGTAAGGAACCAAACGCTCTTCCTTAATTTTCAATTTTTTCAAAGCTTGGGAGACTATTAAATTGGAATCCCCGAAAACCTTGAGGACCTTTATTCCCTTTTCCAGGGTTGCTTCCAACCCCTTTATGCAATCTTCACACTCGGCTTCATTGTTGGTGCAGTCGAAATCTAATTTGACTGCGATTGGGACGTATTCTCCACAAGGAGTTTTGAATACGACTCCAACCCCATTTCCATGGTAGTTTGAAGCTCCATCGAAGTACATTTCCCAGACTTCACTTTCCAAGCTCAACAAGTCTTCATCAGGAAATTCTACCTCCGGCATTTGGTCTTCGACCGGTAATTTCGCTAATTGATCAGCCAAGGCTCCGCCTTTCACTGCCTTCCGTTGTACAAATTTTAAATCATAGGCTGCGAGCACCGACACCCATTTAGCCATCTTACTATCAAGAACCGGCCTCTCCATAAGGAATTTCAAGGGGTTCGATTCAGAAATAACATATGTGGTGTAGGACGAGAGGTAGTACTGCAGCTTTGTACAAGCCCAAACTAGAGCCAGACACAACTTCTCTATCTTATTGTATTTTAGCTCGTATTCTAGCATCCTTTTGCTGAGGTAATACACGGCATTTTCTACCCTTGTATCTTCTACTTGTTGAGCTAGCATTGCACCCATCGCTTCTTCTGTCACTGATAGGTACAATAGCAAAGGCTTTCCTAGCCTTGGTGGCTATAAAACCGGCGGGGATAACAGATATTGCTTGACTTGGTCAAAAGCTTTCTGACAATCCTCATTCCATCTGATGGCTACTCCTTTCCTGAGTAATTTGAAAATCGGACCACAAGTATCGGCCATTGATTGATGAACCGGCTGATGTATTGTAGCCTTCCCAGGAAACCCTGAACTTCTTTTTCTGTCTTCGGTGCTGGCATTTCCAGAATGGCTTTGGCTTTTGAAGGGTCAATCTCTATGCCCTCCCGACTGACCATATGCCCCAGAAATACTCCGGATGTAGCTCCAAACAGACATTTGCCGGGTTGAGCTTTAAATTGTACTTTCGAAGTCTAAGGAAGAACTTCTCAAGTGCTGTTGTATGTTCTTCAGCTGTTTTTGATTTAACAACCATATCGTGCACATACACTTCTACTTCTTTGTGAATCATGTTATGGAAGATGGTCGTTGCCATTCTTTGATAGGTTGCCCCGGCATTTTTCAGCCCGAAAGGCATAACCCTGTAGCAGTAGGTTCCCCCACTCCATGACGAAGGCCGTTTTCTCTTTGTTTGGCAAATGCATCATTATTTGGTTGTATCCGACAGCAAGATCGGTCAAGGAGACCATCTCGTGTCCAGCCATTCGGTCCACCAACAAGTCAATATGTGGCAGGGGGAAGTCGTCCTTCGGACATGCTTTATTCAAATCCTGGTAATCCACACACATTCTGACTTTGCCATCTTTCTTCGACACTTGCACAATATTTGCTAACCACGTCGGGTAGGCAATGGGTTCTATGAACTTATTCTCCAATTGCTTGGCTACTTCCTCCTTGATTTTCAAGGACCATTCTGTCTTCAGCCTTCTTAGCTTCTGTTTTACTGGTTTAGCCTCAGGGTATACCGGAATCTTATGCACCGCTATTGCCGGGTCAATTCCCGTGATGTCACTTGCCTTCCACATGAAGCAATCGGCAAACTTCTTCAAACATTCACTGACCTGTTCCCTGTTCACACAGTCAGATGCAATGTATGTATGGTCATTTTCTTCTTTGCCAATTATTATTTTTTCCTTTTCATTTTTCATATCATTTATTTCTTTTTCATTATTTTTGCTTGGAAATGCTTGGAAAGATAGACACACAGGGTAGTCAAGAATTTGCAAGCCTTTATTGATTATGACAGAATCGTCCTCAAAAATTACATCAAATTTGAAGTCTGGATTCTCTAAATCCGACACAGAACTGGAACTGGACTCTGACTCGGTTTCAGACTCGGGGTCAGACTCAGACTCAATACAGGACTTGATTACAGAATCTAGGTTTGACTCGGGAGGGGGTTTATCAGCAATGCGCTCCTCCTCGGCATACCAGTTGGTGAGAGGCCCTTCGTACGGCTTGATCAGGCTCAGCAGGTCTTGATTCCCATCACTTCCTGTAATGACTGCAACCTCGTTAAAGAGACTGGGCTGCATGAAGTCTTCCACTTCTAGTTCAGTTATTGCTTCTGGCTTGTTGTCCCAGGTATCAGCAAATATTTCTAGGACATAGATGTCATTCATTTCTAGGAATAGCTCGAAAGGATCGATCAATTCCTGGTCAGAAACAATAACATTTACCCCGTGATTTGGTAAGGGATTAGTGCTAATGTTTGGCTTATTCCTTGGAATAATTGAACCGTTGTCCACCAGGTCTTGGATGCGGTTCTTAAGCGTCCAGCACACTTCAGTCTTGTGCCCGTTACCCTGATGGTACTCACAGTATTCATCAGCTCTATAATTCCTTGGTAATGGGTTGGGTGGTGGCCTTGCTTCCAAAGGCTTAATGTAATTTGCCTTGACAGCCTCTCGGAATACCAAAAGGATTGGCATCCCGAGATCAATATATGTCCTTCTCGATTGACTGCCATTTCTCATATTTCCCACACGTAAAGGATTCGTGGGGGTGATGTTTGCCACTTCGTGGACTTTGCTAGCTTGGCTAGGTTTCTTGTATTTTGAGGTTCCCGAGTCTTCCTTCAGTTGTCCCATTTGAATTAAATCTTCTACCTTCGTAGCAGTGGCAATGAGCGACTAAAAAGTTGGTAGGTACTGAGTTTGTAGTTGTTGTCGGTAGACAGGCAGCAGGTTCTTCATAATTATGTCCACCTGTTCTTGCTCAGAAGGCCGGTTAATCATTTGGGCGGCCTTGGCCCTCCACCTCGTAAGGAACGAGGAAAAGGGTTCGTTGTTTCTCTGTTTGGTGGTTTCTAGTTCCCTTCGAGTAACATCAACCTCCATATTATAGTGGCATTGCGTATTAAACGCATTGCAGATGTCTTCCCAGGTCTTCATCTTAGACCGGTCCAGACTGACAAACCATCTCAAAGCAGCACCAGTCAGAGATTGTTGGAACAATTGAGCAAGGAGCTCGCTGCTCAATCCAAACGGGTTAAGGGCACCCACATACATTTTCAGGTGCATTTTGGGACAAGTGGTTCCATTAAACTTGTCCATGTTAGGCATTTTGAATTTTGTAGGCAGTCTTGCTTCGGGGAACAAAGACAAGGAGTCCATGTCCACCACTTCCTTGTGTGTCTTAAGGGCAGTAATAGACCTTTCCAAAAGTTTCAGTTTTTCTCTCATTTTTTGAGCTTCCAGCTCAGAAGCAGTTCTGGAGGGCATGTCATCCAAGTTGAGGGTAGGGTTTGTCGGTTCAGCAGCAGGTCCCTGATTGGAGGTAGCAGGTCCACTTCCCCCAGCGGAAGCCCCATTTCCATTACCATTACCCAATTCAGATATCAAGGCAGTCCTTTGGGCAGCCAATGCCTCATTCATTCTGGCCTCCATTCTGGCCTCCAGTTGTTCAATGAGGTTTTGGATGTCAGTAAGTGATGCCATTAGTGCAGTTGGAGTTCGTGAAGTTGAAGCTGGTGAAGTTGGTGAAGCTGGTGAGATTGATGAAGCTGGTGAGGTAGGTGATAGCACTGTAGGTGTGACTGGAACTTGGATAGGCACTCGAACAACGGGTACCTGATAGGATAAAGGTAGCTGGATTAGGGTACGGTGGTTCATGTATCAGGGTAGTGATGTGAGGTAGATCGACTCTTTGTCCAACTGTGCATGGCTAAACAGGATATTTCGTGTTCTTCTTAATGTTCTTAATGTTTATGAGCTGATATGTCATGAATGCGCACAACATCACGTCATAATCCGTTTATGATATGATTCACATCATTGGGTGCATACAGTTCTAAAGGATAGGTTCTATAGGCTATGACACAAATAGAGAATTGGCTTATTAAGGGACCCTTGAACCTTGAGCATGGATATACCTAACCACATGTGAAACAAAGAGTTTCACGTGGGTCCAACGGTACGCATACTCATGGGCCATCCCCAAAAGGATTAGGGATGGTTTGCGGTAACAGAGAGGACGCTTTGGCTGTTCGTCGACATAATCAAAGAGACCTGCCGATCAGCGCTACTTGCTATCCAGACTCAGAAGTTTGAACAGAGAGAGAAGAAATTCATTTGAAATTCATTTTTTATGCAATGGAGAAAAGGATTCTCAATCGTGCAAATAAATCAACAAGTTAAAATATTTTAATTAAATTGTACAAATTGAGTCCAAATTTCCTCATCTCGTATTCTTAAAGAAAGAATACTTGATTCATGTTAGGGTACCCTGCAAAACAAAGCATAGTAAAATCATGCCCTAAAGAAGGGCAGGTTAGTTTACACAACAATCGTAGTCCACTTTATGCAAAATGATTACATAATTCCCCAGCAGAGTCGCCAAACTGTGAACCCCTACCCCGAATACATAGGCATATAAATGCATATGACTAAGGGCAGAAATGCACGTGAATGTATGAGTCGCCACCTTGTTTAATTATTTTAGGGTAAACTAGGAAAAAACCCTAAGTTGACTCCAATTTTAATTAACCTAATTACTAGATTAATTATCCCAATGTTTAAGGCATAATCTGCGAACCCGAGGTGGATCCCGAGACTATGTCATGCTGATGAACTAACCTAAGTGAATGCTTTGCAAGGTAATGATGCAATTGGACCAATAAAGTGTTTAAGTGATTTCGATGATTTCGACTTGCCGCTCGGGGTTAAATCCCAAATGTGCCTACGTACTTACGTTTGAATGGAAGATCAAAGTCAACGTAGTTCGATAGGCCTTTTTAAAAGGACTTTGAATGGGTATGCTTAATGCATGAGTGTGTGTATGCTTTGTGCATTTTGTTTAGGCATTTTGCCAAAGAATTGATTGATTTGATTTAGGCATTTGTTGCCAAAATTGTTGATTTAAGGCTTTTAGCCAAAAAGATTGATTTAGGCAATTATTACCAAAAATTGATGTGATTTAGGCGATTGTCGCCAAAATTGATTTATTCGAAGGCTTTTAGCCAAAATGAGTTGATTTAGACAATTTGTTTGCCAAAAGTGTTGATTAGGCGATTCTCGCCAAAATTTATTGATTTTAAGGCTTTTAGCCAAAAGTGATTATTTGAAGGCTTTTTAGCCAAAATTTCGATTTAAGCGATTTGTCACTTAAAAGAGATTAATCTACTTATAGGCAATTTGTTTGCCAAAAGAGATCAATTGAATTGCAATGTAGGCAATTTATTGCCAAGAAAAACGTGTTTAATTAAGGCTATTTAGCCACAATTATTGATTAATTAGACTTAAGCCGAACTGTTCGAAATAAAGGCGATTATACCATAGTCATTAATTGACTAGGTACTTTAGCCAATATTGTCGGATTTAGGCTTTTAATACCACGATTATTAATTAACCTGGCATTTAAGCTTAATCACATTTAAATAAGGCAGTTTTATTTTGCCAAATTAATGACGTGAATGCATTTATGCAGTTGTAGAATTAGGAGTAGAAGAGAAATATGCATGAAGTGCTAAAATTAAATAGGCAGAGTTTCGTTTATGTACCTGATTTAATCGACGACCGCTTCTTAGCTTCAGCTTGAAAAACTCCGGGTTAAGCTCCTCGTTTGGGGAATATTAATTAATTTAATTCAATTTAAGTGACCAAGTATCACAACAACACAATAATAAAAGCCTATGCTAAATGCAGAAAAGCAGTAAAGAATCGCAAGGAGCGTAGGGGAGAAGGAGCGTCCGTCAATACAGATTGAGTGAGTCAAAACAGAGTGCCGGGGGCAATATTTATAGGCAAAAAATCGGGTTGGAGGGCGGCCGCTGCCACCTAGGCCGTCGGCCGGCGGCAGGCGCCGCCGTGGCTGGCGGGTTTGCTAATTTTTCGTTCCGGAGGCTTTTCCGGGAGTTCCGGACCTCCAAAAAATATTCCGGGACCAGTTCTGCGATCCTCGTAATTTTTCGGACGTTTCAAGTATCATATTAGCATACTTTCGGTGAACTTTCCGAATGGCCTCCGGTCCGGCCGGACTGTTTGCACTGTTTGTATGGATACGCGGCAACTGTACAAAAAGTAAGCTGTGTCACGCAGCTCGCGGGTCCATCACGCAGCTGCTACCTGCGTGACGCAGCTTTGTTCTGTTGCCCTACCCATATAAATATAACTTTTTGTGTTTTAAACGGGACTTTTTTTTCTCTAGACTTTGGATAATTTGGACTTAGAGATTTTAAGAGTTGAGTGCGGCTAGGGTTTTCTCCAGGAACTCCAGTGACTTACCTTGAAGAAGATTAAGCCATTAGAGATCATAGATTGAAAATCACAAAACAAAAGTCATAAAAAGAGGAAAAAGAGAGAAAAGAAGAAAAGAAAAGTTTTTGTTGTTAAAACTTGGTATTAAACGCTTCTGGGATCGCGAAGCTCCATTCCTAAATCATCTAAACCGTATGCAATCCTCGAATCTGAGGGTTAGGTAACCATCTAAACCTTCCTTTTCATTTTTAGTTATTTATTTGTGGAATATCTTATTTTCTTAGTATTTGATTAGTTTGGTTTTGATTAAGTAACATTCTGCCTGTTATTGAGTATTTCTGGGTTATGTTAAACACCTGTTAATAAAAAGAACACGTAAAAAGAGTAGTTTGAAAGGTAGTTACGGACCAGAGCAGCTGCGTCACGCAGCTACTACCTGCGTGACGCAACTGTTCATGTCTAAAAGGAGGTGACTTTGCTTGGACCACTTGAGTGACGGAACTGTTCGTGCGCCTAGTTTTTATTTCATTTTTACATTGTTATTTAATATTATGTTTTAAATGAATAATCAATGAATCTGGAAATTTTGATAAGGTCACGAACAGATGCGTCACGCAACTAGTAGTTCCGTCAGGCAACTGTTCTTCATAGAACGGCTGCGTGACGCAACTGTTCTAGGGTTCCATAACATTTTTTTTTATTTTGTTTTAATTTCATGACATTAAATAAATGTTTAATTTAATTCAAGAAATGACCAATAATGGGCAGATTGTGTTCTAATCAAATCAAGCAAGTTAACTTACTATGATTTTGAGATTTTAGGATTTATTATTTTGTATTTTAAACCCGGTTTGTGGCCCGCCTTTAACCATAAGGCAAGAGCGGGTCTTTTAATTATTTTTGCTATGGGTGGATGATGGATGTGATTGTGAATGGTTATGAATGCTATGAATGAATCTATTTGGGGACGATTAATTAATTTTCCACATAGGAACTCGGTTCGATTTATTCGGGTTGGGTTTAATTAAATAAATTGGCTTTTCTAAAATAAAATTAGAAATTATAGGTAAAAAGAGGCCGGTTTTCCGGGCATCGGCTTCCAACGGGCCGACGTACCCAATTCCCTTACCTAGAACCGCACACGGTGCGCCTGACCAGTTTTTCAAATAATTGGCCTTAAATAAAAATTGGGTTAAATGAAGTCATGTTTATAAAAATAAAATTGGAAACGGTCCCATTGCCGAAATAATGGGTGTCGACTCAAATATTTTATAAGACCGATTTATCGGCATCGCATTCCCAAAAGGTTTTATCACCACTTTCCAAAAATTACCAAGAATAATCCAAAAAGAAGTTTTCCGAGGTCCTTTTCCGGGGTTTTAAGGATCTTTCTCCAAAAAATAATATTGGGGGCAAAAACAGATTGGCGACTTCACTGGAGACTCTACATCTACTAATCCCCGGTTATTTTTAATAAATAAGTGGTTGCAATTAGGAATTGACTCTAAAAGCCTACTTTTTCTAAATAAAATTGATTAGAAAAGCCGATGGAAAATTGTTAATCGTCCGTATGTGCTTAATTGCTTTATTTTCTCTTTTAGGATTTTTGCTTTCATACCGCATTTCTCTCTTCTCACCACTTTCTACCCATATTACCCTTCGGTACTGGTGTTAACTTTGATGGTGGATCTAGCCTAAACCTCACGTTTTAGGTGCATCTATCTGAGAATTAACATTACTACCAACCGTAAGCCTAGTACCTTAAAGGTGCATCAAAAGGAGTAGGCCCAACAAAGCCCGAATCCTGTTTGCGGAACCCAGACTTTGTAAGCCTAATAAGACTAAAGCCAATGCATATAGTCAAAAACCGTAGTTACTTCCCCTAAGGAAACACCCGATTCTGTTTGCTATTATTATGCCGCATTCATTTCCGAGAGTTTGTATCGTCAATCTCAAAACCCCCTGTTGGTTGTCGAGATTAGACCAATTCCTAGGAAACAGATGTCGGAATCTATACCAATGGAATCCGTGTGTGGGAGAAATAAGGTTGGAAGGCATGCATTTCCCAACTCCCGTTTCCCTGAATGTTATAAACTGTACATATGTTGTGACATTCATGCACCATGTAACATTTTCTTTTTCAGCCATGCATTAATAAAAGCTAATTTTCGATATGGACATTTGACCTTGGTCTTGAGAATGGACCTCAAATTCGTTTTGAATAATATAATGCAATCACTTCTAGCGAATTTATACCCAAAAGAAAAGGGAGATATAAGGGGGTTGCGATTCCTTTGTATTTTTACATTTCTCGCATTATCTGAAAATAAGTGAGAGATTACAAAATTTGTAATAAAAACAAAATGAAATCCTGCTTGGGGCCATATGTTCCAAGGCAAAAAGTAAGGATACAAAAAATACACAATGAAATAAAAATATCCCGCTCGAAAATTCTTTCATTCCGAGGCAAAAGTTAGAGATTCGAGAGAAAATAGTCAATCATAAATCCAAAAGGAACGGTCGACGACAGATAATGCCGGAAATGTTCAAATACAAAATAAGTTATTGCCATATTATTCACACCGAATTTTGGATCCAGTCATTGAAATCGAGATCTTATTTCCATATCGGTCTTTAGCACATTAGAAATGCATTTCTCATCCTATGTGCTTTCATTTTCTCATGCATACATGCAGGACCTACTTTAACTCAGACATTTTTTGTTAGAATTGATCCTTCCCGGGAAACTGCTTCGAGAGCTTGGAACCGACGCCCTGGTCAGCGCTTAGTCAGAACATCCCCAATCCCCGAGTTTACTCTAGTCAGTTCTGTGGATTACTCAAATTTGTCAGATTCAGATTCTGTAGAAATGGCTGATGATATGGAAAATGAGACCGGGTTTTCTCAAGGCCAAATAAGAACCATTGCTCAGATAGTAGTTGCTGCTCTCGCCCAAGATAGGGTGCAAAATCAAGCTCCTCCCGCATCAAGCAGTCAACCTGTGGTTGAGGAGAGACAAAAGCCAGAACCTATTTCAGATAATCTCTGTGGGTAACACTGTCCTAGTCGAGAATGATGTAATCAAGCAGCTTGCTGAACTGAAAGACAAAGTCGAGAAAATGTCTGTAGTGAAGGAAAAGGACCCGATCACCAACTTTCATGTAACTGAATATGTCTTGCACCCAACCAGCTCCACTTCGTTCAAAACATTCAAGCATACTGTGTTTGAGGGAGATAACGATCTCCGGTCCCATCTGTCTGAATTCCTCCGGGTTTCTCAAATGAACCGATACAATAAGGAGGATGTTTTACGAGCATTCCCACAAACAGTACATAAGAATTATCAGAGGTGGTACGATGGTCTAGATATGGAGATACAGAAGAATTGGGTTAAGCTGCAGACCGCTTTTCTTAAGCACTTTAAGACTGATGATAGTGACGAATTTGGCTTGCGTGATTTGGAGAGTCTGAGACAGGAGAAAGATGAAGGCTTCTTTGACTATTACAGGAGGTGGAGAACAAAGCTATACATGGTCCAGACGAGGCCGAAGGACCAAGAGCTAATCAGAATTTTCAGTAGAAGCTTGTTACCCTTCTTTAAAGAGAGAATGTTGCCCAACCTCTCACTGATTTCGCTCTAGTTCAAAGGGCTGGTTTGAACATAGAGGAGCTGTATAAGGAGGAAAAGAAGAAGAATAGAGGGTTTGGCAACTATCGGACCTCCTACAATGACAGAAATGCCAGAAACAGCAACCAGAATCAGTCAGGAAGTGGTGACACAGCGGGGGGCCATCAATGAAAGAGCGAGAAGAGAATTCACTGACCTCGGAAGACCTTTGAGCACAGTAATGAGGTCATGTATCAAGAATGGAGTACTTTCAAAGTTGCCAGCTAATCCGGCCAAACCTATTCGGGGTAGGTATATGGATCGGAATTGTGACTACCACCAATGTAAAGGGCACTCCACTGATGAATGTTTCAAGTTGAGGCATGACATTCAAGATCTAATTGACAGCGGAAAAATTACCAAGCCTTCTGAGAAGAACAAGCCGAGTACCAAGAACAATCCACTGCCCCAGTATCAGTACAATTATCCACCCCACAAGTCTCAGTCGGGTGGATCAGTCAATGCAATCGGAAGTGGATTGCCCGAAGAGCTTGTGTTAGCAGAGGCTGAGTGGGAAGAACGAGTGTGTGCCATGCTAAACATATGGGACGACTGTAGCAGCGATGAAGAAGAAGGGAAGATGCCCGTGAAAATAGAGATTGAGAAGAGCATTACTGTAAAGGTGGGCGAGGTACCAGAGGATGAAGACGAGCAGATTCAGCTCGCAATCCAGAAAAGCTTAGCCGATCAAGAAGAGCAATGGTATTATAGCAGCGAAGAGGACGTGAATGAAGTAGGCGTCCAGAGCTTAACCCGAAGCGGGCGAGTATATAATCCCGACAGCAATGTGCAGGCTAAGGGAAAAGAAGTTGCTGCTGATGGAATGAAAAAGAAGACAATAGAAAAGGGCGGAGAAGAGCCAAAAGAAAAGAAGAAGGAAGAGAAAGTAGGGAAAATGCAGAAAAAGACCGTCGAAGTTGGTGAGAGCAGTCAAAATCGAGCACCCAGCGGCGTAAGTGCAAGTTCAGTGTTGAGTCAGTTGCAGAGGACGAAGGCAGATATCTCATTATGGGATTTGCTGATACCATCCAAAGAGCATAGGGAATCTTTGTTGGAAGCCATAACCTTTGTCAAAGTGCCTGCCCGGATTCAGAGTATAGATATGATCAATGTGCTGCAGCGCCGAATTGGTGTGAATACTCAAATTTTGAGGCTCAAAAAGCCTGCTTTCTCGGACTGCAAACAGTCCGGCCGGACCGAAGGCCATTCGAAAAAGTTCACCGAAAGTATGCCAATATGGTACTTGAAACATCCGGAAAATTACGAGGATCGCAGAACTGGTCCCGAAATATTTTTTAGAGGTATGGAACTCCTGAAAAAGGCTTTTGAACGAAAGACCCACAAGCCTGCCGGCCACGGCAGCGGCTGCCGCCGTCCACGGCGGCGCTGGCCGCTGACAACGGCTGCGGCTCCGGCCGCCAGGCACGGCGGGGGCGGCTCCGGCCGCCGGACACGGCGGCAGCTGCCGCCCTCCAGTCCGAATTTCCCTATAAATACAGCCCCGAGCACTCAGTTTTACTGACTCAGTCTGTGTTGACGGACGCTCTCTTCTCCCCTACGCTCCTTGCGGTTCTTTTACTGCTTTTTTGCATTTAGTGTAGGCTTTTATTAAATTAAATTAATTCTAATCAATATTCCCCAAACGAGGAGCTTAATCTAGAGTTTTCAAACTGATGCTAAGAAGCGGCTGCCGATTAACTCAGGTAATAACGAAACTCTGCCCATTTAATTTCAGCATTTCATGCATATTCTTCTTCTACTCCAATTCTGAATTAAACTATTGCATAAATGCATTCACGTCATCAATTTGGCAAATAAACTGCCTTAATTAAATATGATTAAGCTTAAATGCCCGGTTAATTAATAATCATGGTGTTAAAGCCTAAATCCGACGATATTGGCTAAAGTATTTAGTCAATTAATGACTATGGTATAATCGCCTTTATTTCAAACAGTCCGGCTTAAGTCTAATTAATCAATAATTGTGGCTAAATGGCCTTAATTAAACACGTTTTTTGGCAATAAATTGCCTATATTGCAATTCAATTGATTACTTTTGGCAAACAAATTGCCTGTAAGTAGATTAATCATTTTTAGCGACAAATCGCTTAAATCGAAGCTTTGGCAAAATGCCTTGAATTAATCAATCTTTTGGCTAAAAGCCTTAAATCACTCATTTTGGCGACAATCGCCCAATCAATACCTTTTGGCAAACAAATTGCCTAAATCAACCCATTTTGGCTAAAAGCCTTCAAATAAATCAATTTTGGTGACAATCGCCTAAATCACATCAACTTTTGGCAAACTGATTGCCTGAATCAATCTTTTGGCTAAAAGCCTTAAATCAACATTTTGGCAACAAATGCCTAAAACATCAAATCAATCAATTCTTTGGCAAAATGCCTAAACAAAATGCACAAAGCATACACACACTCATGCATTAAGCATACCCATTCAAAGCCCTTTTAAAAAGGCCTATCGAACTACGTCGACTTTGATCTGCCATTCAAACGGAAGTACGTAGGCACGTTCGGGATTTAACCCCGAGCGGCAAGTCGAAATCACTTAAACATTTCATTGGTCCAATTACATCATTTACCCTGCAAAGCATTCATTCATTGGTTAGTTAATCAGCATGACATAGTCTCGGGATCCACCTCGGGTTCGTAGATTGTGCCTTAAACATTGGGATAATTAATCTAGTAATCAAGTTAATTAAAATTGGAGTCAACTTAGGGTTTTTTCCTAGTTTGCCCTAAAAAGGTGGCGACTCATACATTCACGTGCATTTCTGCCCTTAGTCATATGCATTTATATGCCTGTTTTCGTGGGAGGGGTTCGCAGTTTGGCGACTCTACTGGGGAGTTATGTAATCATTTTGCATAAAGTGGACTACGATTGTTGTGTAAACTAACCTGCCATTCTCAGGGTATTATTTTACTATGCTTTGTTTTGTAGGGTACCCTAGCAAAGATTAAGTGTTCTTTCTTTAAGAATGCTTAATAAGGAGAATTTGGACCTAATTGAATTTTACTTTAAATCATTTAAATTTGTTTATTTATTTGCACGAATTGAGAATCTTTTTCTCTATTGCATAAAAAACGAATTTCAAATGAATTTCTTCTCTCTCTGTTCAAATTTCTGAGTCTGGATAGCAAGTAGCGCTGATCGGCAGGTCTCTTTGATTATGTCGACGGACAGCCAAAGCGTCCTCCCTATTACCGCAAACCATCCCTAATCCTTTTGGGGGTTGCCTATGAGTATGCGTACTGTTGGACCCACGCGAAACTCTTTGTTTCACATGTGGTTAGGTATATCCATGCTCAAGGTTCAAGGGTCCCTTTATAAGCCTATTCTCTATTTGTGTCATAGCCTATAGAACCTATCCTTTAGGGCTGTATGCACCCAATGATGTGAATCATATCATTGAAACGAATTATGACGTGATGTTGTGCGCATTCATGACATATCACCTCATAAAAACATTAAAAAGAACACAAAATATTCTTTTTGGTCATGCACAACTGGACAAAAGAGTCGATCTACTTCAGCTACCCTGATACAGAATACTACCCACTATACCCTAATCCAGCTACCTTTATCCTATCAGGTACCCACTGTTCGAGTGCCTATCCAAGTTCCAGTCACACCTACAGTGCTATCACCGACCTCACCAGCTTCACCAACTTCACCAACCTCACCAACTTCAACTGCACCTATGGCATCACTTGCTGACATCCAAAATCTCATAGAACAACTGGAAGCCAGAATGGAGGCTAGAATGAATAAGGCATTAGCTGCCCAGAGAACTGCCCTAATAGCTGAACTAGGTAGTGGTAATGGAAATGGGGCTTCCGCTGGGGGAAGTGGACCTGCTACCTCCAATCAGGGACCTGCAGCTGAACCGACAAACCCTGCCCTTAACCTGGATGACATGCCCTCCAGAACTGCTTCTGAGCTGGAAGCTCAAAAAATGAGAGAAAAACTGGAACTCCTGGAAAGGTCGATCACTGCCCTTAAGACACACAAGGAAGTGGTGGACATGGACTCCTTGTCCTTGTTCCCCGAATCAAGACTGCCAACAAAGTTCAAAATGCCCAACATGGACAAGTTTGACGGAACCACTTGTCCCAAAACGCACCTGAAAATGTATGTGGGTGCCCTAAACCCCGTTCGGACTGAACAGCGAGCTCTTTGCTCAGTTGTTTCAACAATCACTCACCGGTGCTGCTTTGAGGTGGTTTGTCAGCCTGGATCGGTCTAAAATGAAGACCTGGGAAGACATCTGCAATGCATTTAACACGCAGTACCATTATAATATGGAGGTAGATGTTACTCGGAGAGAACTGGAAACCACCAAACAAAAAAACAATGAACCCTTTTCCTCGTTCCTTACGAGGTGGAGGGCCAAGGCCACCCAAATGATCAACCGGCCTTCTGAGCAAGAACAAGTGGACATAATTATAAAGAACCTGCTGCCTGTCTACCAACAACAATTACAAACTCAGTACCTACCAACGTTTCAGTCGCTCATTGCCACTGCTACGAAGGTAGAGGATTTAATTCAAATGGGGCAACTGAAAGAAGATTCGGGAACCTCAAAATACAAGAAGCCTAGCCAAGCTAGCAAAGTCCACGAAGTGGCAAGCATCACCCCCACGAATCCTTTACGTGTGGGAAATATGAGAAATGCTAGTCAGTCGAGAAGGACATATACTGATCTCGGGATGCCAATCCTTTTGGTATTCCGAGAGGCTGTCAAGGCAAACTACATCAAACCTTTGGAAGCAAGGCCGCCACCCAACCCATTACCAAGGAACTTCAGAGCTGACAAATACTGTGAGTACCATCAGGGTAACGGGCACAAGATTGAAGCGTGCTGGACGCTTAAGAACCGCATCCAAGACCTGGTGGACAACGGTTCAATTATTCCAAGGAATAAGCCAAACATTAGCACTAATCCTTCACCAAATCACGGGATAAATGCTATCGTTGCTGAACAGGAATTGATCGATCCTTTCAAACTATTCCTAGAAATGAATGAAATATGTGTCCTAGATCTGAATGACCTAACTGAAGAGGTCGATGCAATAACCAGGAGCGGGAGATAGTATGAACCATTAGTCCTGGATAAAGTCCAAAATAACCCCTACCAGAGGGCAGCTGAGCCGAAGGAAGACCCAGTACTCTCGCAGCTAAAAAAGACACAAGCTAAGGTATCAATCTGGGAACTTCTGGCATCATCCTTTCCTCATCGCCAAGCTCTTTGCAAGGCTTTGAGTCAACTTCAAACATCGGTGGAGGTTAGCCCTGAAGTGCTAGTATCCACCCTCACCCAATCATCAAAGATGCAAAGCATCGGGTTTTCTGACGATGACTTGCCCAAGCAAGGAGGCAGTCACAACGATGCACTCTATATTACTATTCAAACCAGAGAAAAGACTGTGCCCATGGTTCTCATTGATAATAGGTCTGCACTGAACGTCTGCCCACTAAGGGTAGCCAACTGTTTGGGGTTGGAGGAAACAGATTTCATTCCATCGGACCAGATAGTGAAAGCATATGACAGCACCCGGAGGGAAGTATTGGGGGTTGCTACACTAAAATTGGCAATTGGGCCAGCCGTAATGGAGGTACCATTCCAAGTAATTGACGTGCCCACCAGTTTCAACCTGAACCTACTTTAACTCAGGTATTTCTCTCTATCAGTCAGAATTGATCCTTCCCGGGAAATCACTTCGAGAGTTTGGCACCGACGCCCTGGTCAACGTTTGGTCAGAGTGTCCCCAATCCCCGAGTCTACTCCAACTAGTCTTGTGAATCGTTCAAATTCGCCGGATTCGGTTTTTGATTCAGATTTGGTTGAGATGGATGATAATATTGTGAATGAGTCAGGTTTCTCTCCAGCCCAGATAAGGACCATCACTGAGATAATAGCTGCTGCCCTTGCCCAAGATAGGGCCCAGAATCAGCTTCCGCCCACTTCAAGTAATCATCCTGTAGTGGAGGAAAGGGAGTCTCCGGAACCCACCTCGGGTCACCAAGCATCTGCTGGTAATGTTGCTCCAGTGGAGAACGATCTAAGTAAGCAATTTGCCGAATTAAAAGATAAGTTCGAGGCCGAACTAAAAGATAAGTTTGAGAAAATGACTGTTGCAAAAGAGAAGGACCCTGTTACCAATTTCCATGTAACGGAATATGTTCTGAGTCCCACAAATTCTACTTCCTTCAAAACTTTCAAGCATACCTTGTTTGAAGGAGATAATGACCCGAGATCCCACTTATCTGAATTCATCCGGGTCGCTCAAATGAACCGTTATAATGAAATGGATGTTTTACGAGCATTCCCACAAACACTACATAAGGACTATCGGAGGTGGTATGATGGTCTAGATGAGGAGATTCAGAAGAACTGGGTCAAGTTGCAAACCGCTTTTCTTAAGCACTTCAAGACTGATGAAAGTGACGATTTTGGTTTGCGTGATTTGGAGAGCCTAAGACAGGGGAAAGATGAAAGTTTTTCCGACTATTACAGGAGATGGAGAACCAAGCTGTACAGGGTCCAGACGAGGCCGAAGGACCAGGAATTGATCAGAATATTTTGTAGGAGTTTGTTACCCTTTTTCAAAGATAGGATGTTAGCCCAACCTCTCACTGATTTTGCTCTAGTTCAAAGAGCTGGTTTGAATATAGAAGAGCTGTACAAGGAGGAAAAGAAGAAGAATAGAGGGTTCGGCAATTATCGAACTTCCTATGGTGACAGAAATGCTGGAAGTAGTAACCAGAATCAGTCAGGGAGCAGTAATACAGTAGGGGCAGTTAATGAAAGAGCCAGAAGAGAGTTCACTGATTTGGGAAGACCATTGAGCATAGTGTTGAGGTCATGTATTAAGAATGGAGTTCTTTCGAAGCTGCCAGTCGATCCAACTAAGCCCGTGCGTGGGAGGTATATGGACCGAAACTGTGATTATCATCAGTGCAAGGGGCATTCGACTGACGAATGTTTCAAATTGAGGCACGATATCCAGGATTTGATTGACAGCGGGAAAATTACCAAGCCTTCAGAGAAGAATAAGCCCAGCACTAAGAACAACCCGCTTCCCCAATACCAGTATAACTATCCGCCCCATAAGTCTCAGTCGGGTGGATCAATCAATGCGATAGGAAGTGGCTTACCGGAAGAGTTTGTGTTAGCGGAAGCAGAATGGGAAGAGCGGATGTGCGCCATGTTGAACATATGGGACGATTGCAGTAGTGATGAAGAAGAAAAGGTGCCAGTGAAGATTGAAATCGAGAAAAGCATTACAGTGAAAGTGGGTGATGTGCCGGAAGATGAGGATGAGCAATTCCAGCTAGCCATTCAAAAGAGCTTAACCGACCAAGAGGAACAATGGTACTATAGCAGTGAAGAAGAAGTGAATGAAGTAGGTGTTCAGAGCTTGACCCGCAGTGGGCGAGTATACAACCCCGAGAGCAGTATGCAGGCTAAGGGAAAAGAGATTGTTGATGATGGAGCAAAGAAGAAGGTGACAGAAAAAGGCGGAGAGGAGCTGAGAGAGAAAAAGAAAGAGGAAGAGGTAGTAAAAGGGCAAAAGAAGACTGTTGAAGTTGAAGAAAGCAGTCAAAACAAGATACCTAGTGGAGTGACCGCTAGTTCGGTGCTGAGTCAATTACAAAGAACCAGAGCAGACATTTCAATATGGGATTTGCTGATAGCATCTAAAGAACATAGAGAGGCCTTGCTTGAAGCCATGACTTTTGTCAGAGTGCCAGCTCGGATCCAGAGTGTTGATATGATCAACGTGCTCCAGCGTAGAATCGGTGAAGTCACTTTCTTTGACTCGGACCTCCCACCGGAAGGAAGAAACCACTGTAAGCCACTGTACATTCAAATTGCCGTCAATGGACGAGATACCCGGAATGTTATGGTTGATAATGGATCAGCATTGTGCGTGTGCCCGCTGAAGATGCTTTCTAAGTTCAAGATTGAAGAGTCAGAGCTTGAGCCATCAAATATGGTGGTCAAAGCTTATGACAATACTATGCGGAATGCGAAAGGGACCTTTAAAGCAAAGATATCCACCGGAACTGTGGAAAGTTGGGTAGACGTAATTGTGCTCGACATCTTAGCCAATTATGCTCTTTTGTTGGGTAGGCCTTGGCTCCATCCATTGGGTGCAATTCCATCCACTCTGCACAGAAAGGTAAAAATTCCATGGGGTACGGACGTGGTGACAGTTAATGCGCAAGAAGATCTGAATGTGGCTACAGTGGAAGGTCTAGAGCTGGCGGTCCCCTTATCAGGATTTCAGGTGGCAGTAATTGATACACCCACCACCGAGAGCAAGAGTGCAGTGAATCGGATGAGTCCTTTCTCTAGGAAGATGATGAAGAGAATGCAATGGCAGTATGGCCGAGGTTTAGGTCGGGAACTGCAAGGAAGGTTTGAGCCTCTCTCATCCGCATCTGGGCAGCAAGACAAGCGCGGATTGGGATATTCTGAGAACAGGAAAAAGGAAAAGTATGAGATTCGGTCTCCAGTTAGAGGGCCAAATATGAATCATATCTTCTTTGTCCCACAAGCTGAGGGAGAATTTCAAAGTAGAGGAAAAACCTATCCCGGTTTGGAGATATTTATGACTGATTATGAGGAGAAGATAATCAAGTCGCCCGAACCTTCCTTGGAACAGCTCGTGGATGGAACCGAATTTATGGTAGGTATGACAGAAGCAAGCACTGAATCTGATTGGTTGAAGAAGATATCCGAGTTCGAAGACTTTCTGGGGATTGGGGATGAAGCTTCCAAGCTTGTACAAGAGCAAAAGGCCAAGGCGAGGATCCTCCAGTCTGTTCTAGCTGCTGAAGATGCCGAAGAGGCGGAGAGGAAGGCGGAGAAGATGATAGAGCACGGAGAGACCGAGAAAGAAGCTACCCCGGAAGATGAAGGAGATACAGATCAGGATGAAGTGATCTTGGCAATAAAAGATACTTGTAATGAATGTATTGAACAGACAATTAATCCTGTGTTTTGCTTTTCTGATGCTTGTTTTGAGAACAATATGGATGGTTTTCCTCTTTTATTTCAATCAATGGAAGTGAACTTTGACTATTTGTTTTCTTGTTTTCCTGATTGTCATGTTCATGGCATTGATTATACCACGCGCATATTTGACATAAATGCATTGCATAATTTTGCATTTAACTTAAGCACCACAGAAGATCCTAAAATAATTGAAATCGGATCAGAATTTAAACCTGAACTTAGACAGGATCTTCAAGAATGCATCAAGAGAAATTCAGAGGTATTTGCCTGGAGCTACGCTGACATGCCAGGAATCGACAGATCAATAGCAGAACACTTCATTCCTACTGATCCAAATATGAAGCCAGTGAAGCAGAAGAGAAGACGGGTCAGACCAGAATGGCAGGATAAGATCAAGGCCGAGGTCCAGAAGCAATTGGATGCAGGATTCTTAGAAGTAGTACATTATCCGGAATGGTTGGCCAATATAGTCCCGGTGCTGAAGAAAGATGGGAGGATAAGGGTTTGTGTTGATTACAGGGACCTGAACAAAGCCTCGCCTAAGGATGACTTTCCACTTCCACACATAGATGTTTTGATCGACAGTGCTGCCGGAATGGGATGTTATTCCATAATGGACGGATTCTCCGGATACAATCAAATACTGATGGCCTTAGTGGACAAGCACAAGACTGCCTTCACCACGGACTTCGGAACTTTTTGCTACAAAGTGATGCCATTTGGATTGAAGAACGCCGGGGCAACATACCAGAGAATGGCTACAACATTATTTCATGATATGATCCATAAAGGGTTAGAAGTATATATAGATGACATGGTAATCATGACAAGAACACAGGAAGAACACGCAGAGATGCTGGAGAAGTTCTTTGCACGGGTCAAGCAGTATAACTTGAGACTCAATCCCAAGAAGTGCGTATTCGAAGTAATGAAAGGGAAATTGTTAGGTTTTATTGTAGGACCTAACGGGATTGAGGTCGACCCCGACAAAATAAAAGCCGTTCAAGATATGGAACCGCCAAGAACAGAACGTCAGGTGAGAAGCTTCTTGGGCAAAATTCAGTACATTAGCAGGTTTATCTCAAGACTATCCATTACTTGTGCTCCAATTTTTAAGCTACTGAGGAAGAATCAGCCAGTTAAATGGAATGAGGACTGCCAGAAAGCCTTTGACCACATAAAGAAGTATCTGATGAATCCACCAGTACTGAGTCCACCTAGACCAGGAGAACCTCTGATCCTTTATTTATCTATAGAGGATGTAGGAGTGGGGGCAATGTTGGTTCAGCCGGACGCTGCTGGAGTAGAAAAGGCCATCTACTACATTAGCAAGAAGCTACTGCCTATCGAAGAGAAGTACAACATGGTAGAAAAAACATGTATGACAGTAGTATGGTCAATAAAGAAGTTGAGGCCGTACTTTGATTCCTTCAGGGTCACTTTTGTCTCCAAAATTGATCCTATGAAGTATCTGCAGAAAACGCCTACTCTAGAAGGACGGCTGTCTAAGTGGTTAATCCAGATGTCTAGTGTGGATGCAGAGTTTGTAACGAAGAAAACGGTCAAGGGTCGGGCTGTGGCAGAGTTCCTGGCAGAAAATCCTGTAACAGATGAAGAATCATGGGAATTGGAGTTTCCAGATGAACACTTGCTGAGTGTTGAAACAGGAGTTTGGAAGTTATACTTCGATGGATCGGCCAACAGAAATGGAGCCGGAGCTGGTATTGTTATAGAAGCACCTAATGGCGAGGTCACAACCATGTGCAAAAGATTGTTGTTTCCGGTCACTAACAATATGGCCGAATATGAAGCATGCATCATGGGAATGGAAGCTCTTCTTGCGTCTGGTGCCAAGGAAGTTGAGGTGATAGGAGATTCTTTATTGGTTATTGAACACGCCAATGAGAGATGGAAAGTAGAAGAAGAAAGATTGAAACCCTATGTTGAGTACTTATTAAAGAAGGCAACACTTTTTGATAAGATCACCTTCACTCACATAGGGAGAACCTATAACAAAATTCCAGATGCCTTGGCAAACTTAGCATCAGCTTGGCAGGATTTGAGTAAAGTGCCGAAAAAGCCATTTATCATTACCGCAGCCAATATCCCCTGCTATCAAGAACATTTTGTGAATCAGGTGGAGTCGGAGGAAGAACCCTGGTTTACGGACATTCTGAGGTATATGAAAGATGGTACTTTTTCTGACGATGCAACGAGAGAAGACCGTGCGGTTCTCAGAAAAATGGCTCTGAATTATGTACTGGCCGATGGTGAAATCTATAGAAGAGCTTGGGACGGGATGCTGCTAAGGTGCGTGAGTAAAAAGGAAGGAGAAGACATAATGAGAAAAGTTCATGAAGGAGTTTGTGGTACTCATTCGAGCGGCATGAGTTTAGCAAGAAAAATCATGAGGCAAGGTTATTTTTGGATGCAGATGGAAGGTGACTGTGTTTACTATGTACGTCATTGCAAAGCTTGCCAATATCATGATAATAAAAGCCATTTACCTGCTATTGAACTCCATCCGACAGTTCCTTCTTGGCCTTTTTCCGCATGGGGAATAGACATCATCGGCAAAATCTTGCCAGCAGCATCAAACGGTCATCAGTATATATTGGTTGCAGTGGACTATTTTTCTAGATGGATCGAGGCTCAATCTTACAAAACCTTAACCGCCAAACATGCGGCTAGATTCATTGAACAGAACATTTTCTGTCGCTATGGTGTTCCTCATCACATAGTTACAGATAATGGTTCTCATTTTCAGGCAGATGTCGGTCAGTTGCTTTATAGATATAAGGTTGAGCATCACCATTCTTCTCCTTATCGTCCTCAGGCTAATGGTGCAGTAGAAGCTGCGAATAAGGAGATTAAAAGAATCTTATCTAAGATGTGTGAAAGGTATAGAAGTTGGGTCGAGAAACTTCCTTTCGCGCTCTGGGGGCATCGCACTACGTTCAAGTCAGTCAATGGAGCTTCTCCCTTTGAACTTGTATATGGGATGGAGGCAGTGTTACCGATAGAGCTCGAGAAGAAGTCTCTCCGAGTTCTTGTAGAAGCTGGTCTGACCGAGGAAGAATGGGTCAAGAAAAGGTATGAAGACCTGGCATTTTTGGACGGAAGAAGATTAAATGCTCGATTCCAGGATCAGATGAGAAAAAGGAGGATTGCTCGTTTCTATAACAAACGGGTGCATCCAAGGGCTTTAAAGAATGGAAATTTGGTGTTGATCAGACTGTTGGATCATGAAGCCCAGAATCATCCTGCTGGGAAATTCAAGCCCAACTGGCATGGACCGTTCAGAATTCAGAAGCTACTAGCTAAAGGTGCAGCTGAATTAATCACCATGGAAGGGAAGCCTGTCAACCGGATTGTCAATCAAGATCAAATGAAAAGATTCTATGTCTGAAATGATGATTTCGATTAAAAAAAAAAAAAAAAAGAGCTAAGTCGAAAAACCCGAAAGGGCGACTTAGGCAAGAAAGGAGCTCGCTAGGTTGAAAACCCGAAAGGGCGGCCTAGGCAAAAATTAGAGCATAATAAAAATAAATAAATAATAATAAAAATAAAACTTTTGGGATTAACGCGTGGTGCTTAGTTTAAATGTGAAATATATGCCATGCGTTCGTGACAAACTTGTGATTGGTTGCTCAATGTCATCAACTTGACTTGAAGGAGAATAGGTAAATGAATAGTTTGGATGAATGACCATTGTATTAAAATAAAAGTTCTTTACTTCTGTATAATGTTGAAAAGAAGTAAGATTAATAAAGGGTCTGAATTTTCGAAAATTTTTCTTCTTTTGTTTCGGGGACATGGTTAAAGAATACAAGACCTTCCTCTCTGCTTACCTGATCAAGATTGACTCATTTATTTCGAAAATGAACTGGCTGTTGGTCCCACCTAAGTGATGAAATCTTTTAAACATTGATCAGGCGAACGAGTACCATATTCTCAGTGATTTCCTTGGAAAGATCAATCAAACCATGGATAAAACCTTAGTACTCATGTAGGTTCATGCATACATAAAGAAGTTGCATATGTTGTTTTTTTGGTTGATCTATGCAGGTAATAAAAATGGTCACCCCATCTTTTTATTTCCAAATGTAAACCTCTGTCTTTAAACTAAATGATTTGTTTTTATGGGTTTTCATTTATTGACCCAAGAGCAGGAGGCCCCAGTGACTAACACAACAAATAATTTTGAAGGAAAAGATTTGTTGTCTTTTGTTGTCCATGTGTGCAGAAAACAGGAATTAGTAAAGACAGAACCATCGGAGTCATCAATTGGAAAAGAGGGATACATTAAGTAGGAGCTCATGCCCCTGGAATACAAGAAAATGCAAAAAAGAAACAACAAACAGCATTTATTCCAGTAGGGGTTGTTGTCAGACGCCGGTCTTTTCAGAACCTAATATCATCACTGAGTGTAAAACCAGTTGATGTATTCGGGTGTCACAGTATCCTGCATCAGCCCTTGACCTAGGTACCAAGTGTTGCGATTTCGCCAACGGTCAGCCAAATTGGTCAACAGACTCTGTGTCATGAGACCACTTTCAAAGTTACGGATTCTGGGAAAACGCTGTATCATACCGTATTGACGGCTGATCCTATCTGGGAAATAGGCCATGGAACGGTCTAGACTGGCGTACAACACATAATGGAGATTCATGCTTCCAGCAGTGACCAGTCTGATCCTCCACCAAGGACAAGTCCACCGAATCACAGGGTTATCCCCAAAATCGAAGTGTCCTCTGGACCGAGACCGAAAATGGGCAGGGCCATAGGTTGGAATCAAACGAGCTGGAACTGGAAGAATCAGGCTTAACTTGTCTAGAGCCCAGACTTGCAGTAACATCGGACAACCCCGATGATGAACATTGAAGTTGGTGATGTGAAGGGCAATATCCCTGACCCAGCACATCGTTTCTCCCATGATCATCATGAAGACGGTACGATGATACATTTGCATGTCATGAACAACGGTCAGCAAGCGAAAATCTCCAATTCCGGGTCGACGATTCTCCATCGCGTACATATTCAATAACAGGAAGCAACAAGCTCGAATCCAAAAGGGATCTATATCCATGGATAGAACCCTACTCAGAAAAGGCTCTAATGGAAGGCCTTGATCCGGATCTATGCCGTCAGGAAGGTAAACTGGACACAGGGCCACAATCTCAGCCAGATCATATCTGGGGCCTGGAGGCAAAGCTGGAGTTTCATTTTGTTCAGGGTGATGACCCATCACAGCGCATATTTCCTCATCAGTCGGAGTTACTTCAGCATCTTCAAACCGGAAGACCATGGTGTTGGGATTGAAGTACGTGACGAGCCAAGACAAGAAACTATGATTTGGTTTTAAATCTTTGAAATATTTCAGCCAGGCGAGTTGGTTCATGGGGGGAATTTGCCATAGGTCTTCAGGAATGGATTGGACGAAAGACGAAACTTGATTTCTGAAAGCCATGGGAGAAAAATTGTTTCAAATGCTATGGGATGAGGAAAGAATGAAGCATGGGATCCCTACTTATAGGAGGGGAAAGGCCCCACGAGGCTGAAATGATACTCATCACTAGCTGAATGGCATCCGCTTTTGGTGATGATAGGATGCGAATAGACCCCACTGGATAGGAAATTAACGGTGAAAGCATCCTAAGATACAACAGACGGACAACTGGCATCCAGGAGCCGAATAAAGCGGAACAGAGAAAATAATAATAAAATAAAATTTTCAAGGTTTACTTAAAAGATAATTTTTTGGTTCTGGG
This sequence comes from Jatropha curcas, assembly GCF_041381405.1. Classification (NCBI taxonomy): domain Eukaryota; kingdom Viridiplantae; phylum Streptophyta; class Magnoliopsida; order Malpighiales; family Euphorbiaceae; genus Jatropha; species Jatropha curcas. The sequence goes on along the minus strand of NC_143157.1, from coordinate 5,483,291 downwards.
AAGGAATTCTAGACTGGGGGCAAAAATAAAATCTTTTGTCCTGATGCAAAATTTCAAATTTCAAAGTTTACGATTTTTAATGCATGGGGGCATGTGATGCTCCAACATCTAACAAAGGCGAGATCTGTTGCACACAGAGATTGCTCTTTCTCTCTTGAAAATATTTTCAGGCCAACCGGTGATGATCTCTCCAAGCCGTTAGGTCCCACCAAGCAGTGATGATGTATTGCGAAGCTGTTTGGGTTCTCTTCCCGGTCAATGATGGTGTATTGCGAAGTTGACCAGGGCATTCAAATCCTTCAGGCCGATCAAACCGAGCCTCGGAGGTGTCTTCAAAGCCAATCAAACCGAGCTTTGAAGTCATTCACAGATTCAACGGGAGCCGACAAAGCCGATCAAACTGAGCTGAGGAGGTGACCAGACTTTCAAATTCAAATCCTTCAGGCCGATCAAACCGAGCCTCGGAGGTGTCTTCAAAGCCAATCAAACCGAGCTTTGGAGTCATTCACAGATTCAACGGGAGCCGACAAAGCCGATCAAACTGAGCTGAGGAGGTGACCAGACTTTCAAATTCAAATCCTTCAGGCCGATCAAACCGAGCCTCGGAGGTGTCTTCAAAGCCAATCAAACCGAGCTTTGGAGTCATTCACAGATTCAACGGGAGCCGACAAAGCCGATCAAACTGAGCTGAGGAGGTGACCAGACTTTCAAATTCAAATCCTTCAGGCCGATCAAACCGAGCCTCGGAGGTGTCTTCAAAGCCAATCAAACCGAGCTTTGGAGTCATTCAAAGATTCAACGGGAGCCGACAAAGCCGATCAAACTAAGCTGAGAAGGTGACCAGGGGATCAAATCAACCCAACATCTTTCAAGCTGATAAAACCGAGCTTTGAGGATGATTGCCAGATTGAAGGCGCGTCAGTAGGCCACTTTAACATTAATTGTGTAAACAATTAATGCTAAAGTGGGGGGCAAACTGTTGACGCATGTTTTTTATGCCCCGCCTGATCCAATGATGATACGAGGATGAATGGGTCAATATCATCTAGAAGTCTTTTAATCCAAGGATTTAAACAAAAAATAATAATAAACAAATAAATAAAAATAAAAAATAATAATATAAATAAAAGAGAGATGCAGCTGTGCAGCATAAAAATAAATAAACAAAAAAAAAATAATAATAATTAAAAAAAAAAAAAAAAGGGTGCTACAGTGGCTAACGCGTGCTACAGTAGCTGTGCTACTGTAGCTGCGTGTGCTACTGTAGCTCCGTATTAAAATTAAAAAAAAAAAAAAAAAGAGGTGCTACAGTGGCTAACGCGTGCTACAGTAGCTGTGCTACTGTAGCTGCGTGTGCTACTGTAGCTCCGTATTTAAAAAAAAAAAAAAAAAAAAAAAAAAAAAAAAGAGTGGTCTGCTACAGTGCACTGTTACAGTTTTTCTGCTACAGTGCACTCCTACAGTGGTTTGTACTACACTGCCACAGTGTTTTGTACTACACTGCTACAGTGCTTTGTACTACACTGCTACAGTGTCCCAACCCCTATAATAACACACTCTCTCAACTCTCACACACTCTCTCTCGCCCTCTATCTCTCTCAACACTATACTACTAAAAAATTATAATCTATAATTTTTACTATATTTCATAATATTCAAATTTCTCTCCTAAAAAATTCTTATGAATTAATTTTGAAGAGAAATTGCTATTAGATATTAATTTTAGGTGAATTAAAATATAAAAAGAGAGAAAATAACAAAAAATAAATATAAAAAAATCACTTAAATCCTTGGATTTAAAGCTTTTAGGAGATAAAAAAGACATTTGATCCATTCACAACCCTCAATCTGAGTATCAGGTAATTTTCTTAATATTTTTTTTTTTACATTCTTGTATTTTTATTGTTTTTATGCTTTTATTAATTTATGTTTCTTTAAATTATTGTCTATTTATATTTGGTCATTTTATATTTTCTTAAGTTATATTTAAGTTGTATTCTTTTTACGCACTGTTTATTACTATTCATCATACTGATTAATATATTTATCCGTATAAATTTTATTATTTTGTGGTTGAATGTAAAAAATGAAATTAAAATAAAAAATTAAAAAAAATTAAAATATGATTTAAATATTAAGTAATAATTATGTATGTTTTATTTTTATTTGTTTATGGATTTAATTTTTCGTTCGATTTTTGTATATATTTTTGGATCCGGTTTAATTATGTGTTTATTTATTTTATGTGTTTATTTGAATTTTATAATTTATGTTTAAAATAAAATTAAATCTGTAGATTCATTAATAATTTACATATTCGGAAAATAAAAATAATTATAATGCTTAGAATTAAGTTTGTAAATTTATTTATGTTTAAAATTAATTCGCATGTTTATTAATAATAATCTGTATATTTAGTGTTAAATGATAATTATATGTGATTTTGCTTTTGTAATTTTTTTATTTAATTTTGAATCGATTTATATAATTTTTGGATTCGGTTTGTCGCCCGCCTTGAACCATAAGGCAAGAGCAGGTCTTTTATTTATTTGATTTATTCTTCGGTTTGTTGCCCGCCTTTAACCATAAGGCAAGAGCGGGTTATTTATTTATTTCATTTAATATTTTTGATTCGGTTTGTTACCCGCCTTTAACCATAAGGCAAGAGCGGGTCTTTTATTTATTTGGTTTAATTGCTTTGATTTAATTGCTTTAATTCAAATTATTGCTATGTGATAATTAGATTTGTTTGGGACGATTAAATAATTTTCTAAATAGGAACTCGGTCCGATTCATTTGGGATGGGTTTAAATAAATAAATAATTTGGTTTTTCTAACTAAAATAAATTAGAAATCATAGGTTAATAATAGAGGCCGGTTTTTCCGGGCGTTGGCTTCCAACGGGCCGGCGTACCCAATTCCCTTACCCAGAATCGCATTGGTGCGCCTGACCAGTCTTTTAAAAATAATTTGGCCTTAAAACAAAATTGGGTTTAAAATGAAGTCATTTTTATAAAAATGGTCCCATTGCCTAAACAATGGGTGGCGACTCAAAATTGTTTATAAGACCGATTTATCGGCACCGCATTCAAATAAAAAATATTTTTTCAAAAACCACAAAAAGGATGTTTTCGGGTCCTTCGGGGGGATTTCGGGCGAAAACACACCGTGGCCTTTTGCAACTTGGGGCATAGATGTAATTGGAAAGATCCACCCGAAAGCCTCTAATGGCCACCAGTTTATCCTGGTCGCTGTAGATTACTTCACTAAATGGATTGAGGCAGCTTCCTTTTCGATGTTAAACGCCAAGAAGGCAGCACGGTTTGTACGTACCAGCATCCTTTGTCGGTATGGAGCACCATTCGAGATCATTACTGATAACGGGTCTCATTTTCAAGGAGAATTCGCTGACCTCTTAAAGCATAAGAAGATTCAGCACCATAAGTCCTCACCCTATCGCCCACAAACAAATGGGGCCGTCGAAGCCGCGAACAAGGCTATAAAAGTCATTTTGCAAAAGACGATTCAGAGGCATAGGGCATGGCATGAACAACTACCAAATGCTTTATGGGGATACAGGACTTCAATCAGAACGCCTACTGGGGCAACCCCGTACGCCCTAGTGTATGGCATGGAAGCAGTATTGCCTATTGAGCTGGAAGTTCAGTCGGCGAGGGTTATCCGGGAAAGCCAGATCAGTGAAGCAAATTGGGCTGAGAATTATCATTTGCAGCTCTTGGGTATGGATGAAAACCGATTGCGAGCGATCCACCAAACTCAAGTCTATCAAAGAAGAATGGCAAGACATTTTAACAAGAAGGTCAAAGACCGGAAACTGGAAGAAGGTTGTTTGGTTCTGAAGGAAATTAGACAACCGGTCATAGATCCACGGGGGAAGTTCCGTCCTCATTGGGCTGGACCCTATGTGTTGAAGAAGATCTTGTCAGGCGGAGCCGTTATTTTGACTGATTTGGATGGCTTGGAATTCACTAATCCATGTAATTTAGATCAGTTAAAAAGGTATTTCGTGTAAATTGTAATCATTTGCATAATGTAAAACGAACTACATTAGACCTGATTCTCTTTGAAAAAAATCATATATCGGAGATATGTAGGCAGCCCTCATTGGGCGCGGTCTAAACATTAATAAAAAAAAAATCATTTCATAATTCATTTTCTTCGTTGCCAAAAAAAAAAAAAAAAAAAAAAGAAGTGAAAAAAACCCGCTAAGTTGAAAACCCAAAAGGGCGGCTTAGGCAAAAAGGGGGTAGCTCGCTAAGCTAAAAACCCGAAAGGGCGGCTTAGGCAAAAAATTAGAGCTTGAATAAATAAAAGTTGGCAAATGCTTGGAAAGTTCAAACGCCTAATGACAAAGTCAAATAATCCAGAATCAAGCAAGAGAGTCCAAAATAACTAAAGAAAGTGTAAAGCATACATCAAAAGATAAATCCAAAGTCCCCAAACGAAAGGCAAAACAAAAAAAAAAAAATCACAAAAGTTCATAAGAGTCTAGGTATCCCGTCGCCTCCGCGGAGCGGCATCCTCTGAGTCTTCTACTGAACTCTGCCCAGCCTTGCCTGTCCAAGGAGCCAGCACAATCTCCTCACCTGTCCCAACCTCCTCTTCAGCATCAGCCTGAACCCAACCTTCGAGAACACTCAGCAGTGCAGTCCTCCTTGGTCTTTCAATCGGCCAGACAGCGGTAATGAACCAGGCCCGGTACTCGGGAGAAGTCTGAACGCTGGTAGGATCAGGTAAAGGTCTAACCATACGGTGATCTCTAACCCAAGCTTTAAGAACAGCTCGGGTAACACCAGCAGTAATCGCAGAATCAGCTGAAATGTCATCCATAATAGGGACAGTTTGATCTATCCCCATCTGCCTCAAAACGCGCGAAGCGCAGTACCAAGTACAGTGTGTGAGGCCTAGGAGATAAACCCGAGAATGGCAAAAGCTGACCTGAATAAAGCGGTTGATATTGTACCAAGGGACGAACCACAGTATCTCATTTGGACCCAATTCAACCAGCCATGAAGTCCATGTTTCAGTAGAAGGGTGGGAGAGCAAGATTTTCCGCATGCGATATTGAGAAGAATTGTAGGGAAGGGAGGTTGGAGCAGCCACTACTTGAAGGTGATCCCTCAACCAAACCTGAATAATGGATCTTTTCCATTATAAGAAAAAAGAGGAAGAAGAAGAATGAGGAAAGATGATAGGGAGAAATACCTGCAAAATAATGGGAGAAACGGTCTAATCGTCGAACCCTAAAGCGGCTCTGTCAAGACTTCTAATGGTCTCAGCCAGCACAATACCGCCAATGCAACCCATATCCTCCATTTGCCAAACCATAGGGCAAAGCCGCAAGTCTCCAAAACCCGGGTCCCGGTTGAATAAGAAACCAGCCAATAAGCAGAAAACCAGGGCCCGCATCCTCAGCCTCATCCGGTCAGGGTCGTCCAAGCAAGTCTCTGAAAATTCATCAATCAGAGGCAGCAGAATCGCCTTCTGATCATCCACAATCATAGCCCTAGCCTGTGGCCGGCTAAACCGAAACAAGTTCTCAAATGACTTAACATACCCAACTTTCACCTCGTGCCTAACCAAGGGAGCATTGGGATCACACCCTATAATCGCACAAAATTCCTCAAAAAGAGGGCACATTTCCTCCATCATAGCCCCAAACCGAAAAACGTGAGCCTCAGGATCCCAAAATCTAATACAGGCTCGCACAAAGTCCCAGTCAACTACTACGCCCCTAAGAGTGATAACAGGAGAAATTCCGTACCTCCCCAAATTGATCTTTTCAACTTTGGAGAGACTCCTGGTCCAGCTATGCATGCTATGATTGTAAAAGGGATTCATGTTTCTTATTTATTTATCTTTCCTGTTTTTATTAAAAAAAAATAATAAATATAATAATAAATAAAATAAATAATAATAAGTAAAAAAAAAAAGGAGGGAAGAGAGAGAACTGACCTAAATAGTTATTTAAGCACAGTGTTCGAGAGTCAGAATGAAAAAAAAAGGGGCTGAAAGCAGCCTTTTTATTGAGAAAGTCGCGCCTAAGGGCGGCTGCCCGCGCCCTCTAAGGCGGGTATGCCCACCTGAAAGGCGGGCACGCCCGCCCAGCGTGGGCGGACATGCCCGCCCAGCGTGGGCGCACATGCCCGCCCAGGCAGGGCGGGCACGCCCGCCCAGCCCAGGGTGGGCACGCCCGCCCAGCCCAGGCAGGCATGAAAAAAAAAACAAAAAAAAAAAAAAAAAAGAAGAAGAAAAAGAAAAAAAGAAAAATAGAAATAAAAGTAGAAAATAACTTTTTTTTTCTTTCCTTTTCTCTTTCGAAAAAAAAAACAAAAAAAAAAGAGAAACAAAGTGTGTACTTTTTAATCCTTTTCTGCTCAAATCTAATGCATGCATACTGTCAGTATTAATCAAATACAGGTACAAATAAGTTGAGTACAGAAATACAGGCCAAGATTCAATACAGTAAAAAAAAAAAGAGGGAAAGAAAGTAAAGGAAAGCAAAGAAGTCTAGCAGCTATCAGCGGCGAGACCTCCTCCTCCTCTGGTCGTCAAAAGCCTGTAGTGTCCAAGCTGAAGTTAGTTCCTCCTGCATTCCAAGGATTAGCTCCATCATCTGACGGATCAAGCCGTCAGGAACCTGGAAATCACACAAAAATACAAAGTCAATATACAAATCTCTTATGAATCCTTTTTTATGAGGGATTTACCAGTCATTACCTCATTAATGTCATCAGGAGGAAGAGCCAGGTGATTCACACGGTCCAGGGATACCTCCCTAAGAGACGAAGTACCCTCAGGAGTGTAATAGGAAATGCTGTATGGAAGGTGCAAATTGGCCAAGCCCGGATGGACAGGCCTGGTAGCCTCTGAAATAGCCTGGGGAATCCTGAAGGCACCAACCGAATGACTAGGGCCAGCTCGAGACGGACCCTCCACCGGAGTAGAAGAAGAAGGCTGGGTCACAGGCCTCCTCCTTGGAGTCCTGGCCGAAGAACCGGAAGCCCGAGAGGAACGGGTGCCAAGCGGCTGGGAAGGAGTCGACCTCGGGAGACTGTCGAACCTAGAGCCGATGGGCCGCATCAGAAACACCTGGCAGAATTCGTCATAATCTCCACCCCGGATCAATTCCATGTACGGGATACCCTCAGTATGGACATCTGTAAGAACCATCTGTTTGCCCGCTCGCATGTCCTCAGGGGGAGGAAGAGGAACGGAGCGGCAGCCCCTAACCTGGAAGTCCACTCGCTCACCCAGGTAGTAACGTCTCAGAATAGGATGTGATAAGACAAACCGCCGCCGAGACAGAGCCTCTGATCGCCTGAAATGGGGATCCGCCTCAATCCAATGTTGGAGTCGGATGCCCATCGCCCCTACTTCAACCTATGTAAGAGAAGCAAATGTGTTAATAAATCTTTTTTATTTTTTCACATAACCAAGAGAAATTAGGAATGCACTCGCCTGCCCTATGGTACAAGTATCGAAGAAGCTCCGCAGATCTCCCAAAGACTTCCGGTGTAGAATAGACTGTTGGTTAGCTCGGTACCATCTCCAAGCTAAAGGTACCAACCCTAGCCCAAGATCAGTGCGGGCCAGCTCAGGGCGGATATAGGGAAAATACTCAAAGGCCCAAGTTTGCACAAGGAAGGAAAGGATTAATAATAAAAATAAAGGGGGGCACATAATGAGGATATGTTCTTTACATTACCTCCCAGAAATAGTAGGTCCCACTGAGCCTACAGTGGCCTCGACTCAGATCGCACATATCATCGTACATGCGGCTCAGAATAGCACCGGCCCAGTCATACTCAGTGAGGTGGGCCAAGTCCTCCAAACTCCTCAGTATAGAGGGATTAAACTTCTCTTTTCTGTTAGACCAGAAAGACGAAGCAAACAGCAGCAGCAGAGTGAATCTAGCTACCTGAGTAGCCGTTAGCTCTCCCTGTCTATGTCGGGCATAAATGCTAGGGGCTTGGGAGGATAACCAGTGCCTCGAAACACTCAGATCGGGGGAGGAATGGCTGGGTCTAACAATCCGGGGAAGGTCAATCCCTATCAACTCCGTCATTCGGTCGGGGGTAACCGCAGTCCTCCAATCGTCATATAGCTCGATCGGCCGAGTACCAAAAGGAATCCCAGAAATCAATGAAAAGTCAGTTGGGGTCATCGTCATCTCGCCCCAAGAGAAGTGGAAAGTGTTGGTGGTGTCCCACCATCTCTCAGCCAACGCGCCCAGTAAACTCTTGTAATTCTGCCTACCCAGCTTGAGATTTCTTAAGAAGCCCAGGTGAGAGGGGCCAATGATGGCTCCGATCGGGTTATTAGGATCAAGTATGTCAAATGGGATCTCAGCAATAGAGGACTCGCCCACGTCCAGCCTAATGTATGCATCCTAGAAGGTAAAACAGTTTAAGGTTATCCTTTGGTTCCTAACTAAAAGATATCCTAATCCTCCCCCAGTATCATACTAATAAAAGTGGTAAGATTCAATCACAATTTGGCCTAAGGCCCAAAAATCACGATTTGGCCTAAGGCCCAAGAAATCACAATTTGGCCTAAGGCCCAAAAATCACGATTTGGCCTAAGGCCCAAAAATCACGATTTGGCCTAAGGCCCAAAAATCACGATTTGGCCTAAGGCCCAAGAAATCACGATTTGGCCTAAGGCCCAAAAAATCACGATTTGGCCTAAGGCCCAAGAAATCACGATTTGGCCTAAGGCCCGAAAATCATAATTTGGCCTAAGGCCCAAAAAAATCACGATTTGGCCTAAGGCCCGAAAAATCATAATTTGGCCTAAGGCCCAAAAAATTCACACTTGGCCTAAGGCCCAAAAGTACAGAAGCGAAGGGAGCTTACCTGGGCAAAGACGCCGGTCATGGAAGCATGATTGTCAGCGTCCGCCGCAAGATTGACATCGTCCACAGAAATTCCCAGAGACTCCAGGAGGCCCTCACCGCTACTATAGCTTGGGGAAGCCATGATGAGAAAGTTGAGAGAATTTGAGAGAGCTCTTTTGATTTGGAGAGTGGAGAATAAATGAAATAATGAGTTTTTGAGCTATTTATAAGCAAATAGCCAAGAGGCGGGTCCTTTTGACGCGTCTAACATTCGCCTACAAAATTTAGTTTTCAGACAACCACCAGCGCCCATAAAACATCTTTTATGGTTGCCGGTGGGGGGCAACTGTGAATACCTAAATTTTGAGGCTCAAAGAGCCAATTCTTTCGGACTGCAAACAGCCCGGTCGGACCAGAGGTCATTCAAAAAGTTCACCGGAAGTGTGTCAATATGGTACTTGAAATGTCCGAAAAATTACGAAGATCACGAAACTGGTCTCGGAATATTTTTTGGAAGTCCGGGACTCCCGGAAAAGCCTCCGGAAAGAAAAAAAGGCACGCATGTCCGCCCGCGGGGGTGGGCATGCCCACCCTCAAGGACGGGCGCGCCCGCCCTGCAAAGGCGGGCAGGCGCGCCCGGGGTGCGTTTTTTTTTCTATAAAAAGAGGCCCCGGGGCTCCATTTTAGACACAGTCTGTGTTGACGGACCTCTCTTCTCCCTTTACGCTCTTTGCGATTCTTTTATCGCTTTCTGCATTCTTTATTTTATTTTATTTTATTTTATTCTGCTTTCATTTTTTCTTGCTTTACTAAGTGGCCATTAAAATTCCATTTTAATTAATATTTCCCTTAACGAGGAGCTTAACCTGGAGTTAAGAAGCGGTCGGAGATTAAATCAGGTACATAAATTAGACTACGCTTATTTAATTTTAGCACTTCATGCATGCTTCTTTTCTACTCCCCTTAACTCTATAACTGCATGAATGCATCCATATCATCCACTCGGCAAATAAATTGCCTCAATCAAATAAAGATTAAGCTTAAATGCCCGATTAATTAATAATCGTGGTATTAAAGCGTAAATCTGACATTATTGGCTAAAGAAGCCTAGTTAATCAATAACTATGGTGAAATTGCCTTTATTTCGAACAGTTCTTGGCCTAAGTCCAGTTAATCAATGATTGTGACTAAAAGGTCCTACTTAAACACGTTTTTTTTATGGCAATAAATTGCCTATATTTCAATTTAATTAATCACTTTAGGCAAACAAATTGCTTATAAGTGAAAAGTTAATCTTTTATAGCGACAAATCGCTTAAATCAATAATTTGGATAAAAGCCTTTAAATAATCACTTTAAGCAAATAAATTGCTTATAAGTGAAAATTAATCTCTTTTATAGCGACAAATCGCTTAAATCAATTTCTTTTGGCTAAAAGCCTTGAATCAACCTTTGGCAACAATTGCCTAAATCAATTCATTTTGGCTAAAAAGCCTTAAATCATTCAATTTTGGCGACAATCGCCTAAACAATCAATCTTTTGGCAATAATAAGCCCAATTAATCTTTGGCAAGCAAATAAGCACAACTTATCTTTTGGCAAGAATAAGCCCAAATCCTTTCTTTTGGCAAAAAGCCTCAAATCAACATTTTGGCACCAAGTGCCTGAAACAATCAATTCTTTGGCAAAATGCCTAAACAAAAATGCACAAAGCATACACACACTCATGCATCAAGCATCCCATCTAAAGCCCTCTAGAAGAGGCCTATCGAACTACGTTGACTTTGATCTTCCATTCAAACGGAAGTACGTAGGCACGTTCGGGATTTAACCCCGAGCGGCAAGTCGCAATCATTCAAACTCACTTAAACATTCCATTGGTCCAATCATCTTGCAAAGCATTCATTTTTTGGTTAGTTTCATCATCATGACATAGTCTCGGGATCCACCTCAGGTTCGAAGACCATGCCTTAGACATTGGGTAATTAATCTAGTAACTAGGTTAATTAAAATTGGAGTCACTTAGGGTTTTTTCCTAGTTTACCCTAAAATAATTAAACAAGGTGGCGACTCATACATTTACGTGCATTTCTTCCCTTAGTCACATGCATTCATATGCCTATGATATTTTGGGGAGGGGTTCACAGAACCTAGGTTATTACTGGTCAACCATGAATGCAGATTGCGTGAGGCACGCGCAGAAGTGTGTGAACGCCTACCCCAAATATCATAGGCATGTGAATGCATGTGACTAAAGGCAGAAATGCACGTGAATGTATGAGTCGCCACCTCGTTTAATTATTTTCGGGTAAACTAGGAAAAACCCTAAGTGACTCCAATTTTAATTAACCTAATTATTAGATTAATTATCCCAATGTTAAGGCATGGTCTACGAACCCGAGGTGGATCCCGAGACTATGTCATGCTGCTGAACTAACCAAAAAATGCATGCTTTGCAAGGTGATTAATGTAATTTGGACCAATGAAAATGTTTATGTGATTTCGACTTGCCGCTCGGGGTTAAATCCCTAACGTGCCTACGTACTTCCGTTTGAATGGAAGATCAAAGTCAACGTAGTTCGATATGCCTTCTTTGAAGGGCTTTGAAGGTGTATGCTTAATGCATGAGTGTGTGTATGCTTTGTGCATGTTTGTTTAGGCATTTTGCCAAAGGATCAATTGATTCGATTAGGCGTTCGTTGCCAAAAATGTTGGTTTTAAGGCATTTGTGCCAAAAATGGTTGTCGGGCGATTTGTCGCCAAAGTTGATATTTGGGCTTATTATTGCCAAAATTGATGTTCGGGCTTATTATTGCCGAAATTGATATTTGGGCTTATTATTGCCAAAATTGATGTTCGGGCTTATTATTGCCGAAATTGATTTTGTCGGGCGATTTATCGCCAAAATGATTGATTTTAAGGCTTTTAGCCAAAAGGTTGATTTAGGCAATTAGTTTGCCAAAAGTGTTGTGATTTAGGCAATTTGTTTGCCGAAATTGTTGATTTTAAGGCTTTTAGCCAAAATGTGTTGATTTAGGCAATTTGTTTGCCAAAAGTGTTGATTGGGCGATTGTCGCCGAAATTAATTGATTTTAAGGCTTTTAGCCAAAATGAGTTGATTCAGGCAATTCGTTTGCCAAAAGTGTTGATTGGCCGATTGTCGCCAAAATTGATTGATTTTAAGGCCTTTGGCCAAAAGATTGATTAATTTAAGGCATTTTTCCAAAAAGTTCGATTTAAGCGATTTGTCGCTAGACAGTGGTTATTCTAATTTATAGGCAATTTGTTTGCCAAAAATTGATTGAACCGTGGGCAATTCGTTGCCAAAATGTGGTTGATTTAATTGTAGGCAATTTGTTGCCAAAACGTGATTGATTAAGGCTTTTAGCCACAATTGTTGATTAATTGGACTTAAGCCGGACTGTTCGAAATAAAGGCAATTAAACCGTAGTTATTAATTAACTAGGCTTTTTAGCCAATGTTGTCGGATTTAGCATTAATACCACGATTATTAATTAACCGGGTATTTAAGCTTAATCATATTTAATTGAGGCAGTTTATTTGCCGAATTGATGACGTGGATGCATTTATGCAGTTGTAGAGTTATTAGGAGTAGAAGAGAAATGTGCATGAAGTGCTAAAATTAAATGAGCAGAGTTTCGTTTATGTACCTGATTTAATCGACGGCCGCTTCTTAGCTCCAGATTAAGCTCCTCGTTTGGGGAATATTAATTAATTAATTAGAATTTGTTTAATTTTAGTGGCCAAGTATCACAACACATAAAAAAAAAATAAAGACTGAATTAAAAATGCAAAAAGCGGTAAAAGAATCGCAAAAGCGTGAGGGAGAAGGATCGTCCGTCAACACGGACAGGAGTGGCCAAAAATGAAGAGGTAAGTGGCTATTTATAGGCCAAAAACAGGCCTAGGGCGGCAGCTGCCGCCGGCGCCGGCGGCAGGTGCTGCCATGTCCGGCGGCCGGAGCCGCCGTGCTCGGCGGCGGCCCCTTGGGCATTTCACTCCAGAGGAGTTTTCAGGAGTTTCGGACCTCCGAAAAATATTCCGGGACCTATTCCGTGATCCTCGCGACATTTCGGACGTTTTAAGTACCATATTGGCATACTTTCGGTGAACTTCCAAAATGGCCTTCGGTCCAGTCAGACTGTTTGCAGTCCGGAAAAACAGGCACTGTAGCAAAGTCAAATTTACTGTAGCAAATTTTATTATTCGCAGTCCGGGAAAACTGGCTTTTTGAGCCTCAAAATTTGAGTATTCACAAAGTGCCATGAGTGTCAAATTTTTGTAAGCTACAAAGACAGCCTCCGGTCAATTTGAATCCTATTGCTTCACCATGGCCTTTCGCAACTTGGGGCATAGACGTGATCGAAAAAATCCACCTGAAGGCTTCCAATGGTGACCAATTTATCCTGGTTGCTGTTGATTATTTCACTAAGTGGATTGAGGCAGCCTCCTATTCGGTCTTGAATGCCAAGAAGACAGCACAGTTCGTTCGTACTAACATCCTTTGTCGGTACGGAACGCCATTCGAGATCATTACTGATAACGGGTCCCACTTTCAAAGTGAATTTTCTGACCTGCTGCAGCAAAAGAAGATTTAGCATCACAAGTCTTCACCCTATCGGCCACAAACAAATGGGGCTGTAGAGGCTGCAAATAAGGCTATAAAGGTCATTCTACAAAAGACAGTTCAAAAGCATAAAGCTTGGCACGAACAGTTACCAAATGCCTTATGGGGATACAGGACTTCAATCAGAACGCCTACTCGGGCAACCCCGTATTCCTTAGTGCATGGTATGGAAGCAGTGTTGCCTATTGAGCTGGAAGTTCAATCGACGAGGATTATCCGCGAAATCCAGATCAACGAAGCAGATTGGGCTAAGAATTATCATTTGCAACTCTTGGGTATGGACGAAAAACGATTACAAGCGATCCACCAAACTCAAGTTTACCAGAGGAGAATGGCACGGCATTTTAATAAGAATGTCAAAGACCGAAAGCTGGAAGAAGGTTGTTTGGTCCTGAAGGAAATTAGACAGCCAATCATAGACCCACGTGGGAAGTTTCATCCTCATTGGGCTGGACCCTATGTGTTGAAGAAAATATTGTCTGGCAGAGCCATCATTTTGACTGATTTGGATGGTTTGGAATTTACGAATCCATGTAATTTAGATCAGTTAAAAAGATATTTTGTATAATAAGCATTGCATAATGTAAAAAGAGCTACATTAGACCTGATTCTCCTCGGAAAAAAGAAATTATGTATCGGAGATATGTAGGCAGCCCTCTTTGGGCGCGGTCTAAACATTAATGAAAAAATCATTTCATATTTCATTCTTCTTTGCCAAAAAAAAAAAAAGACAAAAAAGGAAAAAGAGGAAAGAAAAAAAAAGTGAAAAACCCGCTAAGTCGAAAACCCGAAAGGGCGGCTTAGGCAAAAGTCGGGGCCCGCTAAGTTGAAAACCCGAAAAGGGCGGCTTAGGCAAAAATGGGTAGCTCGCTAAGTTGAAAACCCGAAAGGGCGGCTTAGGCAAAAATTAGAGCTTGAATAAATAAAGTTGGAAAATGCTTGGAAAGCTTAAAAGTCAATAAAGTCAAACAGTCCGAAGTCAAGCAGAAAGCAAAAGAGTCCAAGAAAAATAAATAAATAATGAAGTCTAAGTCCAAGTCCAAAAAAAAAACATACATCCAAAATCCAAGGTCAAAGTCCCAAATAAAAAGTCAAAAAAGCCAAAATAAGGGAAAAACAACAAAAGTCCAAAAGCCTATAAGAGTCTAGGTGTCCCGTCGCCTCCGTGGGGCAACATCCTCTGAGTCATCCCTAGCTGCTAAACTCTCTCCAACCTCGCCTGTCCGAGGAGCCAACACAATCTCCTCATCAGTCCCAACCTCATTATCAGCGTCAACTTGAGCCCAACCCTCAAGTGCACTCAGCAATGCGGTCCTCCTTGGCCTCTCAATTGGCCAAATAACGACAATGAACCAAGTCCGATACTTAGGAGAAGTCTGAACACCGGCAGGATTAGGTAAAGGCCTAACCATGTGATGGTCTCTAACCCAAGCCCTAAGGACAGCTCGGGTAACACCCGGAGTGATGGCTGAGTCAGCTGAAATGTCATCCATAATCGGAACAGTCTGGTCTATCCCCATCTACCTCAAAACACGCAAAGCGCAGTACCAAGTACAGTGTGTAAGGCTTAAAAGGTAAACCCGAGTATGGCAGAAGCTAACCTGGATAAAGCGGGTGATGTCATACCAGGAAATGTACCACAGTACCTCATTTGGACCCAACTCAATCAGCCATGAGGTCCATGCATCAGTAGACGGGTGAGTGATCAGGATCCTCCGCATACGATACTGAGAGGGGTTGTAAGGCAGGAGAGTAGGAGCAGCAACCACTTGGAGGTGGTCCTTTAACCAAACCTGAGTAATGGATCCTTTCTATTACAAAGGAATGAACCAAAAGAAAGAAGAACAAATAAGAAAAAGGAAAAGGTGAAATACCTGGAGAATAGTCGAAGAGACCGTCCAGTCATCGAAGCCTAAAGCAGCTCTGTCAAGGCTCCTGATAGTCTCTGCCAGCACAATGTCGCCGATGCAACCCATATCCTCCATCTGTCGAACCATGGGGCAGAGTCGCAAATCCCCAAAGCCTGGATCCTTGTTGAACAAGAAACCAGCTAATAAGCAGAAAACCAAGGCCCGCATTCTCAGCCTCATCTGTCTGGGTCGTCTGAATGAACCTCTGAATATTCGTCAATCAGGGGCAGCAGGATTGCTTTCTGGTCACCAACAATCATGGCCCTAGCTTGTGGCCGGCTGAACTGAACAGGCTTTCAAACAACCGAACATACCCAATTTTAGCCTCATGCTTGACTAAAGGGGCATTGGGATCGCACCCTATAATGGCGCAGAATTCCTCAAAAAGAGGGCACATCTCCTCCATCATGGCCCCGAACCGGAAAACGTGGGCCTCCGGGTCCCAAAGTCTGATACAGGCCCGTAGAAAATCCCAGTCAATTACCACTCCCCTAAGGGTAATGATAGGAGAAAGACCTTACCTCCCTAAGTTGATCTTTTCGACTTTGGAGAGACTCTTAGTCCAGCTGTGCATGCTGTGGTTATAAAAAGGGTTCATTTTTGAAAAAAAAGAAGAAGGAAAAGAGAGAAAAGAGAAGAAACTGGTTGAAAACTGTTTTTTCTGGCACGAATTTCGAGAAAGAATGAGGAGTCTAAAAAAAAATAAAAAACAGTGTTTTTATAAGAAAAACGCGCCCGGAGGCGGCTGCCCTCGCCAGCGGCGGCGGCCAGCGCCGTCAAAAAAAAAATAATGTGGATAATCATAAAAAAAAACTGTTTTCTTTCAAAGTGGATAATCATGTATACATGTGAAAATTTTTCAGTACTAACCAAGTGTAGGTACAGTCAAAGTTCAGTATAGAAATACAGGCAAAGAAAGAAAAACAGGAAAAATCTAGCAACCATGGCATCAACGACGGGGCCTCCTCCTCCTCTGATCATCAAAGGCCCTCAGAGTCCAGGACGCAGAAAGTTCTTGCTACATCCCGAGCATCAGCTCCATCATCTGACTGACCAAGCTGCTTGGAACCTGGAAATCATACAAAAAAAAAACACAAGTCAATATCAAATCTCTTATGAATCCTTTTTGTGAGAGATTTATCAGTCATTACCTCATTAATGTCCTCAGGAGGAAGATCCAAGCGATCCACATTCTCTAGGGAGACCTCCCGAAAAGCTACAGTGCCATCAGGTGTATAGTAGGAAATGCTGTAGGGAAGACATAGGTTGGCCAGGCCTGGATGAAGCGGCCCGGTAGCCTCTGAAATGGCCCGAGGAGCCCTGGAAGGACCTGACAGGCGACTAGGCCCAGCCTGAGACGGGCCCTCAACCGGAGTGGAAGAAGAGGGATTGGTCGTAGGCCTCCTCCTCGGAGTCCTAGTCGAGGGGCCTGAAGCCCGAGAAGAATTGGTGCCAAGTGGCTGGGAAGGTGCCGATCTTTGAAAACCATCAAGCCGAGATCCAATAGGCTGCATAAAAAAGATTCTGCAGAACTCGGTATAATCTCCCCCCAGGATGAACTCCACATGTTGAACACCCTCAGTATGAGCATCGGTGAGCATCATCTGCTTGCCCGCTCGCATGTCCTCGGGAGGGGAATAAGGGACAGAACGACAGCCTCTTATCTGAAGGTCTACTCTCTCGCCCAAGTAATATCATCTCAGGACGGGGTGCGACAGGACAACCCTCCGCCGAGACAAGGCATCCGACCGCTGGAAATGGGGGTCGGCCTGAATCCAACTCTGTAGACGGGCAGTCATCGGCCCCACCTCAACCTATGAAAAATGCAAATGTGTTAATAAATCCTTTTTATTTAACATATTCAAGAATTACTAAGCACTTACATGCTCCAGAGTGCAAGTATCAAAAAAGGCCCTTAGATCCCTCAGTTATTTTTTGTGCCGAATGGTATGAAGGTTTGTTCGGTACCACCTCCAAGCCGAAGGTACCAGCCCTAATCCAAGATCAGCATGAATCAGCTCCGGGCGAGTGTAAGGAAAGTACTCAAATGCCCAAGTCTGCAAAACAAAAGCGAGAATCAGTGAGGAAAAATTCAGGAATGATAAACAGAAAAACACAGAAAGGGAGAATGTTCTTTACATTACCTCCCAAAAGTAGTAGGTCCCGCTGAGTTTACAGTGGCCCTGACTCAGATCACACATGTCGTCATACATGCGGCTCAGAATAGCGCCGGCCCAATCGTACTCCTCAAGATGGGCCAGGTTTTCCAGACTCTTCAAGATGGAAGGATTGAACTTCTCTTTCCTGTTGGACCAGAATGTCGAAGCGAACAGCAGCAACAAAGTGAATCTGGCCACCTGAGTAGCTGTCAGCTCGCCCTGCCTGTACCTAGCATAAATGTCCGGGGGCCTGGAGGGATAACCAGCGTCTGGAAACGCTCAAAGCGGGAGTAGCAGAGCCTGGCCCGACAATCCGGGGCAGGTCAATCCCTATCAGCTCAACCATATGATCAGGAGAAACCTCAGTCCTCCAGTCATTATACAGCTCGACCGGCCGAATGCCAAAAGGGATCCCGGAGATCACTGAAAAATCAGTGGGGATCATTGTCATCTCGCCCCAAGCAAAGTGGAAAGTATTGGTTGTGTCCCACCGTCTCTCGGCCAAAGCGCCCAGTAATTCTTTGTGGCTGCTCCGACCCACGTCAAAATGGCTCAGGTAGCCCAGATGGGACGGACTAATAATCGCTCCAACCGGGTTGTTATGATCGAATATCTCGACCGGAATTTCGGCCACAGAGGTCTCACCCACATCCAATTTAATATGGGGGTCCTAAAAGGTAAAGCAATCTAAGAGTTATTCCTCGGTTCCTTACTAAGGATAATATCTTAGTTCTACCCTAGCATGCATACTAATAAAACAGTAAAATGCTAAAAATGATAAAAAAAATAAATAAAGAAAAAAAAATAAACTTACCTGGGCGTAGATACCGGTCACGGAAGCATGATGAGGTCGATGTCTAGGGAAATTCCCAAAGACCCCAGAAAATCCTCGTCGCTGCTGTGACCCGGAGAAGTCATGATGAGGAAGTTGAGAGAATTTGAGAGAATTTGAGAGAGCTCTTTGATTTGGAGAGTTTAGAATGAATGTTAAAGTGAAATTTTAAGCTATTTATAAGGAAATAACCAAAAGGCGGGTCTTCTGGACGCGTCCGATTTTCGCCTTCAAACTTTGTGTTTCAGACAACCACCGACTCCCATAAATCATTTTTATGGTTGCCGGTGGGGGGCAACTGTGAATACTCAAATTTTGAGGCTTAAAAAGCTTGCTTTCCCGGACTGTAAACAGTCCGGCCGGACCGAAGGCCATTCGGAAAAGTTCACCGAAAGTATGCCAATATGGTACTTAAAACGTCCGAAAAATTACGAGGATCGCAGAACTGATCCCGGAATATTTTATGGAGGTATGGAACTCCCGAAAAAGGCTTTTGAACGAAAGACCCACAAGCCCGCCGGCCACGGCGGCTCCGGCCGCCGGACACAACGGCAGCGGCCGCCCTCCAGTCTGAATTTCCTTATAAATACAGCCCCGAGCACTCAGTTTTACTGACTCAGTCTGTGTTGACGGATGCTCTCTTCTCCCCTACGCTCCTTGCGGTTCTTTTACTGCTTTTCTGCATTTAGTGTAGGCTTTTATTACTCTGCTGTTGTGATATTTGGCCACTTAAATTAAATTAATTCTAATCAGTATTCCCCAAACGAGGAGCTTAATCTGGAGTTTTCAAACTGAAGCTAAGAAGCGGCCGCCGATTAACTCAGGTAATAACGAAACTCTGCCCATTTAATTTCAGCATTTCATGCATATTCTTCTTCTACTCCAATTCTGAATTAAACTATTGCATAAATGCATTCACGTCATCAATTTGGCAAATAAACTGCCTTAATTAAATATGATTAAGCTTAAATGCCCGGTTAATTAATAATCGTGGTGTTAAAGCCTAAATCCGACAATATTGGCTAAAGTATCTAGTCAATTAATGACTATGGTATAATCGCCTTTATTTCGAACAGTCCGGCTTAAGTCCAATTAATCAATAATTGTGGCTAAATGGCCTTAATTAAACACGTTTTCTAGCAATAAATTACCTATATTGCAATTCAATTGATCACTTTTGGCAAACAAATTGCCTGTAAGTAGATTAATCATTTTTAGTGACAAATCGCTTAAATCGAAGCTTTGGCAAAATGCCTTGAATTAATCAATCTTTTGGCTAAAAGCCTTAAATCACTCATTTTGGCGACAATCGCCCAATCAACACCTTTTGGCAAACAAATTGCCTAAATCAACCCATTTTGGCTAAAAGCCTTCAAATAAATCAATTTTGGCTACAATCGCCTAAATCACATCAACTTTTGGCAAAGTGATTGCCTAAATCAATCTTTTGGCTAAAAGCCTTAAATCAACATTTTGAAAACAAATGCCTAAAACATCAAATCAATCAATTCTTTGGCAAAATGCCTAAACAAAATGCACAAAGCATACACACACTCATGCATTAAGCATACCCATTCAAAGCCCTTTTAAAAAGGCCTACCAAACTACGTCGACTTTGATCTTCCATTCAAACGGAAGTACGTAGGCACGTTCGGGATTTAACCCCGAGCGGCAAGTCGAAATCACTTAAACATTTCCTTGGTCCAATTACATCATTTACCCTACAAAGCATTCATTCATTGGTTAGTTAATCAGCATGACATAGTCTCGGGATCCACCTCGGGTTCGTAGATTGTGCCTTAAACATTGGGATAATTAATCTAGTAATCAGGTTAATTAAAATTGGAGTCAACTTAGGGTTTTTTCCTAGTTTACCCTAAAATAATTAAACAAGGTGGCGACTCATACATTCACGTGCATTTCTGCCCTTAGTCATATGCATTTATATTCCTATTTTTGGGGGAAGGGGTTCACAATTGGCGAGATCACTTTCTTTGATTCGGACCTCTCGCCAGAAGGAAGAAACCACTTCAAGCCCTTATACATACAGATTGCCGTTAATGGGCGTGACACCCGAAATGTAATGGTGGATAATAGGTCAGCCCTATGTGTATGCCCATTGAAAATGCTATCTAAGTTCAAAATTGAGGAGTCAGAACTTGAACCATCTAACATGGTGGTCAAAGCTTATGACAACACTATGCGCAACGTAAAAGGAACTTTCAGAGCGAAGATCTCCATAGGGGCTATAGAGAGCTCGGTGGATGTGGTTGTTCTTGATATTCTGGCCAACTATGCTCTGTTGTTAGGAAGGCCATGGTTACATCCCCTAGGTGCAATTCCATCCACCTTGCACAGAAAAGTGAAAGTTCCATGGGGTAAGGAGGTGGTGACTATTAACGCGCAAGAAGACTTGAATGTTGCAACTGTAGAAGGCTTGGAGGCGGTAGTGCCTTTGTCTGGTTTCCAGGTGGCGGTGATTGATGTGCCCACTAATGAGAGTAAGAGTGCAGTAAACAGAATGAGCCCTTTTTCGAGGAAAATGATGAAAAAGATGCAGTGACAGTATGACAAAGAGCTAGGCCAGGAGCTACAAGGAAGGTTTGAACCTCTCTCATCAGCATATGGACAACAAGATAGACGTGGGCTGGGATATTCAGAGAACAGAAAGAAGGAGAAGTATGAGATCCGATCTCCGGTTAGAGAGCCAAATCTGAATCATATCTTCTTTGTCCCACAAGCTTCAGGAGAATTTCAAAGTAGAGGGAAGACCTACCCTGGTCTGGAAATTTTCATTACAGACTTTGAGGAGA
The DNA here is from genome assembly GCF_041381405.1 of Jatropha curcas. Lineage (NCBI taxonomy): Eukaryota > Viridiplantae > Streptophyta > Magnoliopsida > Malpighiales > Euphorbiaceae > Jatropha > Jatropha curcas. Next base: position 5,462,070 of record NC_143157.1, on the reverse strand, counting down.
AATTGATCAAGTCTCCTGAACCTTCCTTCGAACAGCTGGTTGAAGGCACAGAGTTCATGGTAGGTATGATGCAAATAGGCACCGAAGCTGAATGGTCAAAGAAAATATCCGAATTTGAAGACTTTTTGGGGATTGGGGATGAAGCTTCCAAGATGGTGCAAGAGCAGAAAGCCAAGGCACGGATCCTCCAGTCAATACTAGCTGCTGAAGATGCCAAAGAAGCAGAGAGGAAGGCGCTGAAGATGATAGAGCTTGAATAGGAGGAAGAGAAGAAAGCAGAAGCTACCCCAGAAGAGAAAGAAGATGCAGATGCAGACGAAGTAATTCAGGCAATAAAGAACACTTGTGATGAATGTATTGAGCAGGCTATTAGTCCTGTATTTTATTTTTCTGATGTTTGTTTTGAGAACAATATGGATGGTTTTCATTTGTTATTTCAATCAATGGAAGTGAACTTTGACTATTTGTTTTCTTGTTTTCCTGATTGTCATGTTCATGGCATTGATTATACCACGCGCATATTTGACATAAATGCATTGCATCATTTTGCATTTAATTTAAGCACCACTGAAGATCCTAAAATAATCGAAATCGGATCAGACTTTAAACCTGAGCTTAGACAGGATCTTCAAGAATGTATCAGAAGAAATTCAGAGGTATTTGCTTGGAGCTATGCTGACATGCCAGGAATCGACAGATCAATAGCAGAGCACTTCATTCCTACTGATCCAAGTGTTAAGCCGGTGAAACAAAAAAGGAGACGGGTCAGACCAGAATGGCAGGATAAGATCAAAGCTGAGGTCCAAAAGCAGTCGGATGTAGGATTCTTAGAGGTAGTACACTATCCAGAATGGTTGGCCAATATAGTCCCTGTGCTGAAGAAAGATGGGAGGATAAGGGTTTGTGTTGACTACCGGGACCTAAACAAAGCCTCGCCTAAGGATGACTTTCCACTTCCGCACAGCTACATATACTTCCAATCCTTTATGGATCATATCATGAAATAATGTTGTAGCCATTCTCTAATAACAGAATTCCGGATGCCTTGGCGAACCTAGCATCAGCTTGGCAAGATTTAAGCAAAGTTTCGAAAAAACCATTTATCATTACCGCGGTCAATATCCCGTGCTATGAAGAACATTTTATGAACCAGGTGGAATCAGAGAAAGAACCATGGTTTACGGATATTCTGCGGTATATGAGAGACGAAACCTTTTCTGATGATGGGACGAGAGAAGACCGTGCAGTTCTCAGAAAAATGGCTCTGAATTATGTCCTGGCTGATGGTGAACTTTATAGAAGAGCTTGGAACGGGATGCTGCTAAGATGCGTGAGCAAGAAGGAGGGAGAAGAAATAATGAAGAAAATCCATGAGGGAGTTTGCGGTACTCATTTAAGTGGCATGAGCTTAGCCAGAAAAATCATGAGGCAAGGTTATTTTTGGATGCAGATAGAAGGTGATTGCGTCAATTATGTGCGTCATTGCAAAGCTTGCCAATATCATGATAATAAAAGCCACTTACCTGCTGTTAAACTCCATCCGACAGCTCCCTCTTGGCCTTTTTCTGCATGGGGCATAGATATTATCAGAAAAATCACGCCAGCAGCGTCGAATGGTCATCAGTATATATTGGTTGCAGTGGACTACTTTTCTAAGTGGATCAAGGCTCAATCCTACAAGACTTTGACCACTAAGCATGTGGCTAGATTCATTGAACAGAACATTTTCTGTCGCTATGGCGTTCCCCATCACATAGTTATAGATAATGGTTCTCATTTTCAAGCGGATGTTAGTCAGTTGCTTTATAGGTACAAGGTTGAGCATCACCACTCTTCTCCTTATCGCCCTCAGGCTAATGGTGTAGTAGAAGCTGCGAATAAGGAGATTAAAAGAATCCTGTCGAAGATGTGTGAAAGGTACAGAAGCTGGGCCGAGAAACTTCCTTTCGCGCTCTGGGGGCATCGCACTACCTTCAAATCAGTGAATGGAGCTTCTCCCTTTGAACTTGTATATAGAATGGAGGCAGTGTTACCGATAGAGCTCGAAAAGAAGTCTCTCAGAGTTTTTGTGGAAGCTGGTCTGACCGAGGAAGAATGGGTCAAGAAAAGGTATGAAGATCTGGCGCTTTTGGATGGAAGAAGACTAAATGCTCGATTCCAGGATCAGATGAGAAAAGAAGGATTGCTCGTTTCTACAACAAACGGGTACATCCAAGGGCTTTAAAGAATGGAGATTTGGTATTAATCAGATTATTGGATCATGAAGCCCAGAATCATCCTAGTGGGAAATTCAAACCCAACTGGCATGGACCATTCAGGGTTCAGAAGCTATTAGCTAAAGGTGCCGCTAAATTAATCACCATGGAAGGGAAGCCTATCAACCGAATTGTCAATTAGGATCAAATGAAGAGATTCTACGTCTGAAATGATTATTTCGATTAAAAAAAATGAAAATGAGCTAAGTTGAAAACCCGAAAGGGCGGCTTAGGCAAGAAATGAGCTCGCTAGGTTGAAAATCCGAAAGGGCGGCCTAGGCAAAAGTTAGAGCATGAATAAATAATAATAAAAATGAAATTTTCGAGATTAACGCATGGTGCTTGGTTTAAATGCGAAATCTATGCCATGCGTTTGTGACAGATTTGTGATTAGTTGCTCAATGTCATCAACTTGACTTGAAGGAGAATAGGTCAATGAATAGTTAGAATAAACGACCATTGTATTAAAATAAAATTTTCTTTACTTCTGTATATTGTTGAAAAGAAGTAAGATTAATAAAGGGTTTGAATTTCAAAATTTTTCTTCTTTTTGTTTCGGGGATATGGTTAAAGAATGCAAGACCTTCCTCTCTACTTATCTGCTTATCCGATCAAGATTGACTCATCTATTTAAAAATGTTCTGGCTGTTGGTCCTGCCTAAGCAATGAATTCTTTTGAACATTGATCAGAAGGACGAACACCATTTTCTCAGTGATTTCCCTGGAAAGATCAATAGAAAACCATGGATAAAACCTTAGTACCCATATAGGTCCATGCATACATAAAGGAGTTACATATGTTGTTTTTGTTTGATCTGTGCAGGTAATAAAATAGTCATCCCATTCTTTGTTGTTTCCAATTGTAAGCTTATGTCTTTACAGAATAGTTCATTTTTTATAAGCTTTCATTTATTAACCCAGGGGCAGGAGGCCCAAATAACTAACACAACAAACGATTTCGAAAGAAAAGATTTGTTATCTTTTGTTGATTCATGTGTGTAGAAAGTAGGAATTAATAAAGACAGAATCATCGGAGTCATTAATTGAAAGAAAGCAGATACATTAATTAGGAGCTCATGGCCCAAACATAAAAGAAGACAGAGAAGAAAAACAACAAACAACATTTTATTCTAGTAGGGTTTATAATCAGAGGCCGATCTTCACAGAACCCAGCATCATCATGGGGTGTAAAACTAGTTGACATATGCGGGTGTCACAATGTCCTGCATCACTCCTTCGTCTAGGTACCTAGTGTTTCGATTTCGCCAACGGTCAGCCAAATTGGTCAACAGATGCGGCGTCATGAGGCCACTTTCAAAGTTGTGGATTCTGGGAACGCGTTGTGTCATTCCGTATTGCCGGCTGATCCTATCTGGGAAATAGGCCATGGAACGGTCTAGACTGGCGTACAACACGTAATTGAGGTTCATGCTTCCAGTAGTGACCAGTCTGATCCTCCACCAAGTACAAGTGCATCGAATTGTAGGGTTATCCCCAAAATCAAAATGTCCTCGAGACCGAGACCAAAAGTTGGCGAGGCCATAGGTTGGAATTAAACGAGCTGGGACCGGAAGAATCAGGCTTAACTTGTCTAGAGCCCAGGCTTGCAACAACATTGGACAACCACGATGATGAACATTAAAGTTGGTGATGTGAAGGGCAATATCCCTGACCCAGCACATCGTCTCCCCCATGATCATCATGAAAATAGTACGCTGATACATTTGCATGTCACGAACAACGGTCAGAAGCCGGAAATCTCCAATTCTAGGTCGGCGGTTCTTCATGGCATACACATTCAATAACAAGAAACAACAAGCTCGAATCCAAGAGGGATCTAGATCCGTGGACAGAACCTTACTTAGAAAAGGCTCCAAAGGAAGACCTTGATCTGTGTTTATGCCGTCAGGGAGATAAACCGAACACAGGCTCACAATCTCGGCTAAATCATACCTAGGGCCTGGGGGCAAAGCAGGAGTTTCATCTTGTTCAGGATGATAATCCATCACAGCACACATTTCCTCATAAGTCGGAGTTACTTCAGAGTCTTCAAACCGGAAAACCATGGTGTTAGGATTGAAGTGTGTGACGAGCCAAGACAAGAAGCCATGGTTGGGTTTTAAGTCTTTGAAATATTTCAGCCATGTGAGTTGGTTCATAGGGGGAATTTGCCATAAGTCGTCAGGGATGGATTGGACGAAGGATGAAACTTAGTTTCTGAAGGCCATGGAAAAGGATTATCTAAGAAATGGAAGTGCTTTGAGTACTGGGTGTGAAGAAAAAGTAAACGGAAGCCTCCATTTATAGAAGAGTAAAAGGGTCTAGTAAACGAAGCACCATCATTATTTGACCTGATGTTTACTGCCCATGGTGGTTGGATGGGCATTTATGTATAGATGGCTCCGGTTGGTGGATATTTAAGCCTGCATTAATAAGAAGGACAGTTTGTACAGTAAGGAGGTTAAGTCTTTATGACCGCATTAACCGTCTTGTCAGGTAAGTACTACGATCCATTTCTGTTTATGAATTGATTTTTGTCGTATTTCATTTTAAGTTCATTAGTTTATTCTTTATTTATTTCATTTTGTTTCATTTATTCATTTACAATAAATTAGTTCATTGGCTGCTAACAAAGTGGACCACCCTTGTGAATAAGTGGGACACCGCTATTGTGTGTTTTTGTGTTTGTGTTTTGTTTTTGCAGGAATAAGACCTCATAGTTGTAAAATGTAAACATGTAAATGACACTGTAATAAAAGCAAAATACTGTAAATGTGTAAATAATAATATAAAATTAATAAGACTGTACAATCATCCTACAAACTACAAAATGTTCAAAAATGGCTGAAACACAGAAGCAAGGCTACCGACGCCTCCGACTCAGACCAGCAGCCGCCTGAGGGGGTGGAGACAGTGGTGCATCATCAGAAGAGGAACCATCATCCTCCTTGGAGAAGTCCAAAGGGATCCCCTCCACCTCCAACACAGTCCGGAGCCGATCCACCTCCATCTGGAGTCAGGCCATGGCACCGGACTAGCGAGACTGGTGCCTCCGCAATCTCCCGATCTCCAGATCCTGTAAAAACAGACATATGTAAGAAGGATTGCAAAAGAAAGAAGCAGAAAGGTAAATGTGTGTAAGATGCATACCCTCTCATGCCGCTCAGAATAGAGCCGGCCGATGAAGGACCGGGCGAACTCAAACCGCTGGCACAGCTCCTGGTATCTCTGAGCTAGCACCTGCAAACACAGAAAAATTTTCATTAAAGATTTATTCAGGTAAAACGTTCTTAACTTTGTAAATTCGATTTATTACTTACGTGTGTGGCGTGCTCAAGATCCAGCTGCGGTGGTGGAGGAGCCTGCTTGAGGTCAGCAGGAATAATGATGCCCGACCCCAGGCCCAGACCAAGATCCAGCACCACCTCCATGCCAGGTGGGAACGGGACATCGCCCAGTACGACCCCCGCCGGTCCAGCCGGAACAGCCGCCGCCTCTGCCTCAGCTGCAGCCTCTGCTCTGTAATGGGCCGTTGTCTTATGCGTCTTCCGCTCCTACGACAAGTCACAGAGGAAGATACTTAGTCAGTTGGTTAAACAGTTGAAGAAAAATAAATAAGATTGAAGATAAGAAGATCACCTGAGTGTACTCCAGGACCTCTGGTAGCCGAGCCTGCATCCGAGTGGAGAAGTACGCAGGGTAGTCGCCAGTTGACAGAAAACCACCAACTGCGGAGCCCTCGTACTCCTCCTCCATATCCTCTGCAGTCATGCCCTCCAGCATACACATATGGCGAGGAGGAGCATGAGGCACCCGCCGCTGTGCCGGGGCCACCTCTATATCACAGACTCTCTCCCCCAAGAAGTACCGATCAAGCCAGTACCCCTGCAGAAGGAGTCTAGATCTAGTATATAGCTCTGCGACCTCGCGACCAGGGTAAGTCCTCCAGGCTTCTGCCTCCCAGGGAGTCAGAAGCAGCTGTAAAACAGAAGAATCAGTAATTAGACAGTAAAAGAGAAGGGAAAGAAAGTTAAATTGTTCAGAGGATTCTGGTACTTACATCGGACAGTGCCCTATCGTTAAGGAAGTTCCTCCAGTACTCAAGATCCTCGGTACTGGCATAGGTATGTTGGCAGTGGGCCAAATACCGAGGGATCCGCCGAGAATCCGTCGGAGTGTCACCGCTCGGACCGTATGGGTAGATGCGGTACTTGTAAGCCCACACCTGCAATAAAGATTACAGTGATTTCAGTGTACAGTCGGACAGTTGAAAATAAAATGACAAAGAAGAAAGGTGAGGAGAATAAGAATTTACCTCCAGTGGCCGGATGAACTGCCAGTTCGACTCACCACTACCACGGGTCCATACATCCAGACCGTGATAGAGGTGAGCCAAAGCTAGAGTGGCCCAATCGAAGGACCCGACCTGGCCCAGGTCCCTCAGGCATACTAGCACTGCCGGATCTCCCTTATTCTGGGAGGTGCATAGTAGCTGAGATGAGATGATATAGACGAGAAAGGACCGAGCGGCCTGGTCCCTCTCCTCCCGAGTATAAGCCGGGGCAGCAAGCCGGGCCTCCACTGGCAACTCCCTCCATGCCGCCAGCCTCGTCCTGATCCTCTAGGCCCAGAACCGATAGACGACCTCGTATGAAACGCATCCCTGCGCAGTGTACCGGGTCTGGGTGGTCACACCGAGCAGAGAGCGGACCAACTGAGCTCCTAAGGTAGCGGTCTGGTACCGAGCATCCAGGGGAGCGACTGGACCAGCGAACCGAAGACCGGTGATAGCAGCATAATCAACTGGAGTGAGCGTCATCTCACCGAAGCCAAACACGAATGTGTGGGTGCAGTCATTCCACCGCTCCATCAGCGCGTAGCGCATAGCGGGTAGAAAGCGAGGCTGTGTGCGGTGGAGTCCCACAACATAATCGCCGAAGCCTGCAGCGATAACCCGAGCACGCATAGGCAGGTCCAACAGATCCCAGAACGCCGATGCATCAGTGGAGATCCACCAGCGTGGGCCTTGTTCAGATCGACCTGTGTAAGAAAAATTTTAATTTAAATAAGCATTAGACTAAAATTATTTATTTTTGTTCTATGACAGGGAAAGTTAGAAATTCAAGCCTCGGGTCAAACCGTAGCTGCGTCACGCATCCACATAGCCGCGTCACGCGTCTACATAGCTGCATCACACTGTTGACGCGTGTTTTTTATGCCCTGCCTGATCCAATGATGATACGAGGATGACGGGTTCATTATCATCTAAAAGTCTTTTAATCCAAGGATTTTTTTTTTTAAAAAAAAATAAAATAATAAAAATAATAATAAAATAATAATAAACAAATAAATAAAAAAAATAAAAGGGAATTGCATCATAGTTGCATCATGGCTTTGCAGCTGTGTGATGCAGCTGTGCAGCATAAAAAAAAAATATATAATATATATATAATAAAAATAAAAATAAAAATAAAAAAAAAGAAAGAGGGAAAACGCTTGCTACAGTAGCACGCTTTTCCCTTACTTTAAAATAAAAAATATATATAAAAAATATAATAAAAATAAAAAAAAGGGGGGGGGGGGAACGCGTAGCTACAGTAGCTGTGCTACTGTAGCACGCGTCCCCAATTGTCTATAACTACCTCTCTCAACACTCTCTCTAGGGCTCTCTCTCTCGGCTCCTCCTTCCTCTCTCTCTCTCTCTCTCAACACTACACTACTAAATAAATTATAATCTACAATTTCTACTACACTTCATAATATTCAAATTTCTCTCCAAAAAATTCTTATGAATTAATTTTGAAGAGAAATTGCTATTAGATATTAATTTTAGGTGAATTGAAATATAAAAAGAGAGAAAATAACAAAAAAATAAATATAAAGAAAACATATTTAAATCCTTGGAAACAAAGCTTTTAGGAGATCTGATCCATTCACAAACCTCAATCTGAGTATCAGGTAATTTTCTTAACATTTTTTTTACATATTCTTGTATTTTTATTATTTTTATGCTTTTAGTAATTTATGTTTCTTTAAATTATAGTCTATTTATGTTTGGTAATTTTATATTTTCCTAAGTTATATTTTATATTCTTTTTACGCACTGTTTATTACTATTCATCATACTGATTATATATTTATCCGTACGAATTTTATTATTTTTTTGGTTGAATGCAAAAATATAATTAAACTAAAAAAAAATAAAAAATTAAAATATGAGTTAAATATTGATGTAATAATTATGTATGGTTTTATTTTATTAGTTTATGAATTTAATTTTTGATTCAATTTATATATATATTTTTGGATCCGATTTGTTACCCGCCTTGAACCATAAGGCAAGAGCGGGTGTTTTATTATTTGATTTATTCTTCGGTTTGTTGCCCGCCTTTAACCATAAGGCAAGAGCGGGTCATTTATTTATTCCATTTAATATTTTTGATTCGGTTTGTCGCCCGCCTTGAACCATAAGGCAAGAGCGGGTCTTTTATTTATTTGGTTTAATTGCTTTGATTTAATTGCTTTAATTTGAATAATTGTTATGTGATAATTAGATTTGTTTGGGACGATTAAATAATTTTCTAAATAGGAACTCGGTCCGATTTATTTGGGTTGGGTTTAAATAAATAAATAATTTGGCTTTTCTAACAAAAATAAATTAGAAATCATAGGTTAATAGAGGCCGGTTTTTCCCGGCGTTGGCTTCCAACGGGCCGGCGTACCCAATTCCCTTACCCAGAATCGCATTGGTGCGTCTGACCAGTCTTTTAAAATAATTTGGCCTTTAAACAAAATTGGGTTTAAAATGAAGTCATTTTTATAAAAATGGTCCCATTGTCTAAATAATGGGTGGCGACTCAAAATTGTTTATAAGACCGATTTATCGGCACCGCATCCAAATAAAACACATTGTATCAAAAATCACAAAAAGGATGTCTTCGGGGGGATTTTCGACGAAAACACACACAGCTTGCCCAAGTTGCGCACCCTGAAGAACAGCTGCGTAGCGCACCTCAGTAGCTGCGCCACGCACCTTAACAGCTGCGCCACGCAACTGTTCAAAATATGGCGTCCTAAGAACAGATGCACCACACACCTCCACAGCTGCGCCACGCGCCTCAACAGTTGGGTCACGCAACTGTTCAAGGCCTTGCCTCGTTGATGAACAGTCGCGTCACGGAACTGTTCTTCCAAAGAACAGTTGCGTGACGCAACTGTCGAAGGTACGCAGAAAACTAACCTATTGTCCAATTTCATTTCGTTTGTGTTATTCCTATGCATTTTTCAGGGCAAAATAGATCGCAAGGAAGATGGCATCACTTATTCATCAACAATTCAAGCTTTTAACGCATGCAAGGGGTGAAATCCTAAGTTCAGGAATGCTAGGGTTCTCTAGCGCCTCGAACAGTTGCGTCACGCAACTGTTCACTTAGAACAGCTGTGTCACACAACTGTTCACGCAGGAACAGTTGCGTCATGTAACTCTTACCTGCGTGGCACAACTACCGACGCATGTACAGACTAAAACTTCAACTAAAACTACTCACATTACGAATCAAAAGCAAGAATTTCGAAGAAAATTTTACTTACCTCGGTCTGAAAGCCGCGCATCCGGCTAGTCTCGTAACGCATCGAGAATTTAGTGCCCGGCAACGGGAGCAGCTGCAGTGGTCGCGTCCCCGAAGTCAGCGGATTCCGGCTGACCGGCACCGGCTCGCCATCGAAGGACGGAATATCCGGGATCGCCCCCAAGGTTTCCATCTCCAGAGTATAGGCAGAAGAAGGGATTTCAAGAAGATGAGACGTTTTGGTTGGTTGAAGGTTCAGAGAATTTGCAGTTAGCTTAAGGGTTTGAGTTAAGTAAAAATGAATTGATTAAGAAGAAACTTACTTATAAGTAAGCGACGGGCCCAAGCCCACTTCTCCAAACAATGGGCCCATCAACCTTTCTCAAGCCCACGAGGCTCACATGGCCCATTTAAAGCCTGTGATGACCCGTTTAAGCAATTTGACGGCGGTATGCGGCTCGTACACTTCAGCAATTTTGTCTACTCACCGCACAAGGGGGAGGAGCATCAAATTGCCCAGATTAGCCTCAGGTAAATTTTCTTTCAACCACTGCATCAGGAAGGGTATACCTGAAAATTCAGACTCAAAGTTTTTCTAGCCTAAATTTTTGCTAAATTTTTGCAAAATTATTAACCCAAATTTTGACAAAAAAAATATGGGAAAGTATGCCTAAAAAGCTAATATTTTTGGCCCTAGGTTGGAATTCCGGACTGGGGGCAAAAGTATAATGTTTTGCCCCGATGCAAATCTCTTATTTTATAATTAAATGCATGGGGGCATGTGACATCCCAACATTTTTTCTAACAAAAGGCAAGGTCTGTTTGTACACAGATATTGCTCTTTTTCTTGTGAACAATTTTTCAGGCCAACCGGAGATGGTTTTTCGAAGCCGATAGGTCCTACTGAGCAGTGATGGTGTATTGCGAAGCTGTTCAGATCATCTTTCTTGATTAGTGATGGTGTATTGCGAAGTTGATCGAGTCAACTCTCTTACTGATTAGTGATGGTGTATTGCGAAGCTGATCAGAACAATTTCATCCCCGGTCAATGATGGTGTGTTGCGAAGTTGACCAGGGCCCCCAACATCTTTCGAGCCGATCAAATCGAGCTTCGGAGATGTCTTCATATCTTCATCAGACCAAATTTTAGATATCATTACTGATCCGACTGGAGCCGACAAAAGCCAATCAAATCGAGCTGAGAAGGTGGCCAGATGATCAAATCAACCCAAAACCTTTCGAGCCGATCAAACCGAGTCTCGAAGGTATCTTCATTAGACCAAACTTTGGAAGTTGTCACCGATCCGACTGGAGCCCACGAAAGCCGATCAAACCGAGCTGAGTAGGTGGCCAGATGATCAAGTCAAGTCAACATCTTTCCAAGCCGATCAAACCGAGCTTTGAGGATGATTGCCAGATTGAAGGCGCGTCAATGGACCACTTTAACATTAATTGTTTATACAATTAATGATAAAGTGGGGGGCAAACTGTTGACGCGTGTTTTTATGCCCCCGCCTAACCCAATGATGATATAAGGATGCAGAATAAGGAATCACGGTCAAACAAAAGTGTTTTTAAACCAAAATTTGATTTAAACCGGTTCAAGGAGTCTGACCCGAGTTAGGGTTGCGTCACGCAGCTATCACCTGCGTGACGGCACTCATAGTTGCGTAACGCAACTCTAACCAGGATGACATCACTTGGACAGGCCTGTGTAACGGTCTGCACTGTTTGTATGGATACGCAGCAACTGTACAAAAAGTAAGCTGCGTCACGCAGCTTTGTTCTGTTGCCCTACCCATATAAATACAACTTTTTATGTTTTAAACGGGACTTTTTTTTCTCTAGACTTTGGATAATTTGGACTTAGAGATTTTAAGAGTTGAGTGCGGCTAGGGTTTTCTCCAGGAACTCCAGTGAGTTACCTTGAAGAAGATTAAGCCATTAGAGATCATAGATTGAAAATCACAAAACAAAAGTCATAAAAAGAGGAAAAAGAGAGAAAAGAAGAAAAGAAAAGTTTTTATTGTTAAAACTTGGTATTAAACGCTTCTGGGATCGTGAAGCTCCATTCCTAAATCATCTAAACCGTATGCAATCCTCGAATCTGAGGGTTAGGTAACCATCTAAACCTTCCTTTTCATTTTTAGTTGTTTATTTGTGGAATATCTTATTTTCTTAGTATTTGATTAGTTTGGTTTTGATTAAGTAACATTCTGCCTGTTATTGAGTATTTCTGGGTTATGTTAAACACCTGTTAATAAAAAGAACACGTAAAAAGAGTAGTTTGAAAGGTAGTTACGGACCAGAGCAACTGCGTCACGCAGCTACTACCTGCGTGACGCAACTGTTCATGTCCAAAAGGAGGTGACTTTGCCTAGACCACCTGCATGACGGAACTGTTCGTGCGCCTAGTTTTTATTTCATTTTTATATTTTTATTTAATATTATGTTTTAAATGAATAATCAATGAATCTGGAAATTTTGATAAGGTCACGAATAGATGCGTCATGCAACTAGTAGTTCCGTCACGCAACTGTTCTTCATAGAACAGCTGCGTGACGCAACTGTTATAGGGTTCCAAAACATTTTTTTATTTTGTTTTAATTTCATGACATTAAATAAATGTTTAATTTTAATTCAAGAAATGACCAATAATGGGCAGATTGTATTCTAATCAAATCAAGCAAGTTAACTTACTATGATTTTGAGATTTTAGGATTTATTATTTTGTATTTTAAACCCAGTTTGTGGCCCGCCTTTAACCATAAGGCAAGAGCGGGTCTTTTAATTATTTTTGCTATGGGTGGATGATGGATGTGATTATGAATGGTTATGAATGTTATGAATGAATCTATTTGGGGACGATTAATTAATTTTCCACATAGGAACTCGGTTCGATTTATTCGGGTTGGGTTTAATTAAATAAATTGGCTTTTCTAAAATAAAATTAGAAATTGTAGGTAAAAAGAGGCCGGTTTTCCGGGGGTCAGCTTCCAACGGGTCGACGTACCCAATTCCCTTACCTAGAACCGCACACGGTGCGCCTGACCAGTTTTTCAAATAATTGGCCTTAAATAAAAATTGGGTTAAATGAAGTCATGTTTATAAAAATAAAATTGGAAACGGTCCCATTGCCGAAATAATGGGTGGCGACTCAAATATTTTATAAGACTGATTTATCGGCATCGCATTCCCAAAAGGTTTTATCACCACTTTCCAAAAATTACCAAGAATAATCCAAAAAGAAGTTTTCCGAGGTCCTTTTCCGGGGTTTTAAGGATCTTTCTCCAAAAAATAATATTAGGGGCGAAAACAAGTTCAAGCTCAGCCTGTTAGACCGCTCCCAAGCCTCATAATGAGACTTGTCAACTTCAGTGCTGGTCTCTATAATGGCTGCTGGCTTTTCAGGGACTAATGCCAAATTCAAGTCCAGAACTCCCAACTGATAATGGATTTGTTCGGACCAATCAGCACAGTTCAATCCATTGAACTTAATCAACCCAGTGCTCATAGTAAACATGTTAAAAGAAGCTGCAACATTACACATATACTCATACGTTAATGCTTTGAGTAAACATAAAATGGATTCAAACAAATAACAACTTTAATTATGCATCTAGATTCACCTTTGGGTAATATTTAAATGCATAGCTTTAATCAATAATGATGCCAAGAAGAAAAATACTTTAATAGACTTTCATTGTGGAGCAACTTGCGAGCCTTTATGCAAGTCAGAGAGAAGCACGCCCGTGCTCATTGCAGCACGCCCGTGCTCATTGCAGCACGCCCGTGCTCCTTTCTGTAATCCAATTACCTTTTTTTTTATTCCATTCAACTATTTAATAATGCTCCATACAATATGCATGTTATCTTTGGGTATACATTCATATTAATTCGTACAATGATAAGTCTCTTTAATGCCATTGATTATAATTAATGGTCTACCTTTGGGTAACCTAACAAATTATAATCAACGAGCTCAATTGTTCAATTTTCACTTTCATGTCATATAACGGTATCACACAAATATGAACAATTGAAAACCACATAATCAATGTCTAAAACAATCCAAACAAGGCCACTTTGGTGACTAACAAGTTTTCCATTCATTAAACATTGATTTATGCAAAACTTTTATGAGATTAAATTAATATCTCAAAACTTTAACGACATAACCCAATAATATGTCATAACCATTCTCTATAAATAATAACAAAATAATTTATAAAGCATAAAGAAAACAAACAGTTTTCAAATTTCTATAATTTTGGCTTCGCTTATACCATATAAATTAATTTCACCATACGAAATTAATTTTCATTAATTAAGCCAAACAAAACGCTATCATACAAATCTAGAACAGGTACAGGCTCTGATACCACATGTTGAATAAACTTTAATATAGCCCAGATATATTGTTCATAGACTTTGTTTGACAAGAATATACAATAATCGGAAGCGTACCTTAATCCATAACGGCAGATCTATGTTATGGGTTACCTCGTTGGGACAATTCGATTCTCACCGTAACAGCAGATCTACGTTTCTTCACTCCGGCCTTTTGTCCGTAAGTGCTCTCTTAATGGTCAAAGAATAATCAACAGCTACGGGAGTTTCTTTTATGAGCTCTCTCAAACAAACTATTTCCGTATGTGTTTGAGGGAGCCGTCACACTCTCTTGTTTCTGTGTTAACCCTAATCTGTTGATTCCTTTATCTTTTATAAGGCAGAGGAAGGGTATTAAAACCCTAACTGGCTCTTATCCATTAAGCCCAATAACCATCATCTTGAGCCACCTTAATTAGAACCAGCCCTTTAATCACATGGTTCACATACAAATTATTAAAATAATCTAACAATAAATACATTTGTATAATGCTTAACCGAACCTCAAATCAAATGAAACCCATTTAAAAAAAAACCATAACACTAATTAAAAAATCAAACAAAAATCTGTGATTTGGGCCTCATCAGTTTTAAATCGAACCAAATCAACCTAGAACCTCTAGAAAGCCCTAAAGCATTGCAAATTTACTATTTTGACCCAATTTTCTTTATCTTCTCTCCCCGTTTTCCAGCGGCAGTCTCATTTTCCCTTTCCCCTTTGATTTTCTGATCACTTGAGACCATGTTCGACTGTCTGGACCTCCTCCATATCGCCACCGCCTCATGGCTGTCTCTCCCTCTCCATTTCTTCTCCGGCTAGCGCAGCAACCGAGTGCGGAGCTACGTTCATTTTTTCATTCGGAGTAGCTCCATCTTAGCCTCTTTCCTTCGATTTTGCCGGCGACGCCAGTCCTTAGCAGGCTGTTGCGAGCTAACCTTCTCGTTTGTAGCTTCTCCGGCACCGCTCCCTCTATATTTGGCTTGGTGTTGGGTCGCAAGAGAGAGAGAGAGAGAGCTGCGATTTGATCGACACAGCTCGCTCTTCCTCACCTCTCGATTCTCCGACGAAACCAGTTAAAGACCGGCCTATTGGACTTTTCCATCCTTTCTAGCATCTTCACCGGCCACGGTCCTCTTTAACTCTGGCCAAGTTAGCGTCGGCAGAACCAACTTGGATCAAGGAAGTTGCTGCCGTCAATTTTAACCGGAAAATTTCATTTTCCAGCTCATTTTACAGTCGGGTAAGTTGATCTCTAACTTCCTTTTGCAAATTTTGTTAATCTTTTGTGCTAGGATATGGAATTTCATGTATTAGTCAAGCTCAAGTAAGGATTAAATCCCTAAATATTCTGTATATGCAAAAATTTTAGGAAAATGTTTGATTTTCTTCAATAACTATAATTAAAACACATTCTAATGAGTGTTTTGATGTGATTGAGTTAAGTCCATATTTTGGTGGCAGCCTCTAGCTAAAGAAGATTATAGTTTTTGTTGAGTTAAGTCCATATTTTAGTGGTAGAACTATGTCTACCATAATTTGTTGTTGATGTAAATGTTTAATGATTGAGATAGAACAAAAATGAGAATTCTCTTGAAATGACAGCAACTATTTTTAATTATTCCTGTAAAGTATTGCTGGATATAGTACATATAGGGTTGTAACTTTAATTTTTGCAAGGGATTGGTTAGTTGGTGGGTAATCTATGATTTCAATATAGGAGAACTTTGAATTTTGTGTAAAACACCCACGTGCCTAGCATATGATCATAGCTTCTTATCTTAACAGCATTAAATGCTGAGCATGCTCATCTTACATAATAAATCAAATCACGCATCAAATTCACACCAAGTATATTAGAGCCCAAAAACATTGTTTTTATTTCTTAATTCATAACACTTCTCTTAACATTCATTTTATTTAGTCTTCTTAAAATCAATATGTAAGCTTAATTTAGAATTCAAGTGATTCATGAAAATTCTCATACTTAAACATAATTACTTAACATAGGAAAAATTTCTCATAAACTCATTTTCTTTTTAAACTTTCTTAAAGTCATAATAAGATTTATCACAAATAAATTATTATCAATTAAATCATACTTTCCTTATGCGAAATTCAAAGCATAAACACTTTAAGCACTCATTTCTTATAAACTTTAATCATATGGAAGTTATCAAATTTATCATACTTATGTAATATATATATATATAGCGTAACATAGAACCAAGCATCACTTAACAAGAAATAATGTAAGCCTTACCACCCTACGGTGGTTCAGCCTCTTTATGGAAATCAAGGGGAGGAAGTTTCCTCCTTCAATCAAACATGCTAATATAACTCTTATGCACCCAAATAACCATTTGGATCCTCATCATGCATCAATTAAACCAATTCCACATTTTTTCCCAAAATTTCCAACAATTTACTCACAGGAAAAATTACTAAACATAACATACGTACAATTTAACTTTAACATCATTTAGATATGTCAATAACAACACATTTAGAGATAAATCAAAGCATTAATTGAAGAGAAAAACTCATACCCTTCACATATGGTTCGGCCAACATGAGAGAATAAGGGGAGGAGTTTCTCTCAACCAATTAATCATACTAACAATGTTGAAATACACCCAAGAGCACAATTATACAATCAAAGTTCAACAATTTAATCAATTCATACAAAATCCCCAAATTTCCACATAATAGCATAAATTCACAAAATCAAAAATTCAAAGAAGGAAAGTGTATTTATGAACTCTAACCTTAAAACAAGCTTTAACAAGCTTAAATTAAAACTCTTTAAGCCTTAGCTTTACCCTTCTCTTTGGTAGAAGGTTCTCCATCCTCTACATATAAGAAAATCAAAATCAAAACAAAGAAAACACATAAAAGAAGAAATTGGAGCATGAGTAAGCATGTATATGCTAAAAGAAGAATCTAAACCCAAAATAATGAAGTTATCATCAAAACACTTACTTGGCTCAAGTAGGAAATCTCCAAATTTCTTGAAAATAATCACCACAAATCGCTTCTCAAGCTTAATTCTCTAAGATTAATTACTTAAATTAAGTTTAATGGAGTGAATTTGGTGGATTTAGCAAGTAGGAGTTGAAGAAAAACAAAGAGAAGAAGAAGAGGAAGTTGACGCCTAAGTGGGGAAGAAGAAGAAGAAGTAGAAAGTATTGCTCAATTATTGGAGTTGACTTATATAAAGCAACAAAAGGGTATTTTAGTCTTTTACGATAATTGGGTGGCTAAGATCAAGTCAATGGTAATCTAATCTAATGGCTAAAAATATTCTCTAATTAAATTCCTTCAAAATATTATTTATCTCCATAAAATTATTAGATTTACTCCATAAAAATAATTCCTCAAATTTTCTTAATTAATATAACACCATAATTCACTATTCACTAATTATCTAAATTCTCTAAATAAATTCATTACTTACTTTCTACCCATAAAAATCATGCATGTATGCCCCAAAAATATTAAATAAAATATAAAATATAAATAGTAATTTTTTTGGACCAAAATAATACCGATTCCTAGACCAGTAGTACTATTCACAGACTGATGGTACTATTTATAGACCGGTAGTACTATTCATAGACCGGTAAACTACTATTTTAGACACAAGAAAAATAGGGCATTACAATAACCATGTCATGCATCAATCATTAGCCATAATGAGCAGTATTTCATTTTGTTCAAACATTTTTATATCCATTCAAATGAATACTTTGAAACTCATTCCAACTATTATAAAACATTTAACATTAGCTCTTTATTATTTTGTATAAAACACATTTAACTATAACTTTAGCATTTGCTTTCGTTATAATCAATTCACAATTGCAATAATCACATTTGAATTCAATTTCTTTGATATAAACATTTGATAAATAAATCAACTTTTTCTCTTGTAAAAGTTCATAAAATAGTAAGCTTAGCATATTGCTTTGACCTTATAAATTTTCATAAAACATTTCTTTAAAATCATTTCACTTGTTACTTTAACAACATAAGTTATAGATATGGTGCACTAATCTGAATTGGAAGGCTCTCATAGCCTTACTCCTTTACTTATTGACTTATCTTCGCATCCTTTCCTCTTAGATACTGTGGCATGAAATTAATATTCATTTTAAATCCATACTACTCAATAAACATGCACATACTATCATAGGAATGTAAATTAAGTATTGAAATGTAGTGTTTATGTTTTTCCTTCAATTTCACTATGCTTAACCAGTTACCATATGACCTTAATTTAGGCATGAATTACTTCATTTCCCATACTTAATCACACTCTAGAAACATTAAAATAACAACTAAAATAATGAGACTTAATAATATATTAAAAGTATGCTAAACTCTTTACAAACTAGTGGAATGCAAGGTTTCCATCATATGAGTAGCATGCATTCCTTTGGCTATATCTCCGGTTTCTTAAATCCATTTATCTTGAAATTTTAACGGCATCTTCCTCACATCTCAGGATACTCCCATATAAAATTTCATGAATTTTGGAGCTCATTTGCATAGCTAAATAAACTAAACACAGTATCTGATTTTTAGTCAGGCTTTCTACTGAGCAGCATTCATTTAACTATAACTCCATTTCTCTTCACCCATTGCACTAGCCCTTTTACCATAGCTTCCTAATATCCTAAAATAGTTTTTTGTAAATTTTATAATTTTTAGACCTCATGACCTATTTAACCAAGTCCATCTTAGTGGCTGAATTTCAGGATGCTCAATTGTGATAGACTTTAAGCAATACTTTGCATCCTTAAGCATTCTTAAGTTACATCCACCACTAATTCATGCATAAAAACTCTTTTAAAACTTAAATGACATAATTACCTTTCATATATTCATGCATAAAAACTCTTCTAAAAACTTAAATAACATAATTACCTTTCATATATCAGAATACCTAATCCATAGATTATCAATCAAATGACTAAAATTATCCAAGTTGGTCAATTATGCAAACTTGACATCAAATTCATGCTTAACCATCCTTAATCACCTTAAATCACCATAAAAGCACTTATACTCACATCATCTCCACCAAGTCAGCAAAAATAAGCAAACAACTTATACCATAGTTCATGGAAATCAAAAATAAAACCATGGAAAAGAAAGAGGAAAAGAAGATAACCAACCTTTCGTTAAGGATCACTTGAAAATTCCTAAGTTTTCATGCACTTTTAGCTTACCTTAAGAGTTTTCTCTCTCTCTTTTCATGGAGCTTAGACCATTGTTAGCAAAAAATGAGCAAGAGGTGCCTTATGACTTAGCATAAATGGGTGGCAATCAAAGCTTTTCATGGTAATTCCTCCCATGTCTTTTAGTTGCCCTTTTGCACCTTAATCCTTCCTTTGTTTCTCTTTTCATAAAATTACACCTAAATCTTTTTGATTACTTTAGTTTAGTCCCAATTAGGTCTAAACCAAATGTGTTTAATAATCTCAACCATGTTTAAGCAACATCATAACAAAATTACTGATTTTTGGGACTTCTAGGTAAAATTGTGCTTTACCAGGAAATCATTCTTCTTTAACTCATTTTCGATTCCATTTAATCTTTCAAATTGATTCATAAATACTTTAATTTCCATTTAATTAATATTAATACCCTCTAAATATAGTGTTTCTTGTCATTCCCAATTTCTAGATTGATCGGATAACCGAAATTACTGAATAAGCTAGAATACTAAGAACTACAAAATTGAGGATATATACACACAATTAAACCTTAATCAAATGTCTTAGGTGATTTAACATTAATCCATTAAATGCTAAATCAAGGTGCTAGGTTAGGGAGCTTCTCATACTAGCTTCTCATCATTAAAGCTTAAGCTCTTTTAACTTTCTTCCAATTTGATTTTTATAACGAAATTGGTTTCCACTAAACATCATATCTTATAATTAATACTTTCTTGTTAACAAATTAAGGTAATTCCAATTATTCTATCCTTTCGAATAGCAATAATTACCACAGTAATCAGAATATTCAAGACTGTCAAATTGGGGGTATTACACTTATCATACATTAAGAAATTTATGGGTCTTTCCATTTCAATCTCCCAAGCAATAAATTTTCTTGCAGTATTATAATGAACTTGTACATACAAAAACTTCAAATCAGGTGTCATATATTAAAAACAAAATATTTTATAGGAAGAATATCATGATTCTTGATAGTTGCATGGTTTGAAAATGAGGGTCAAAATCTCACCGCTCAACATTATATTTTCTTCATTGACAGAGGTCCGCAATAGGAATTGTTAATTTGTTTTGCATGGCTGGTGAAATATGTCAATTTATAATTTCTTCCAGTTAATTGATTAACAAGCAACCCTTACAACTAAAAAAAAGGAAATATACTAATGTATTCACCTTATGTTCTTTAATAGTAATATAAGTTACAATTAAGCTTTTACGTACCACAAGCTTCTTAATTGCATCATACTTAGATATATCTTGTATGAGAGTATCCAATATATAAATTTTCTTTTCCTTCACATGAGCGACCATTATGTACCAATGCAAATTAATATTTAATGATAAAAAAATCTGCAATATCATGCAATAAAATAATAAAAAAAATCTACTATATTTTACAATAAACACATGAACTTTCTTGTCCTCCTCATGAGCAATTTTTTACCTTTGTTGCCACTTTAAAGTTTTCACTAAAATTTTCTTCTAAGTGGAAATAGTCAGGTATATCGCATTCCGAGTGGGAACTTATAAAACGGGCCTAAATGCCAGAGAGAAAATAAATTTGTTAGTCACAAGGGAAAATTAATGCAAGACAAAGAAATGCAAATGAGAAATTCAAAAATAGCAGAACTTACCGCCAACAAATAATTTAAAAATGCGAATTCTTGATACTCCATTTGGTAGTAATTTCAAGTACACCGCCATCAACTAAAATAATGAAAAAGATTGAGCTTATAAATTTCTTGAACTTTTAAAAAGCTATTAATAGAAAGAAGATATAAGGGTTCAAAAAATCTTAACTAAGTCTCCATACCAACTTCGAACATCTATAGATTTTTTTTAAATCATGCTTCTTAAGAGTCCAAATATCATATTTATTTAATGAAAACATCTGACTATTGACAATAAAATTAGAAAATAGTTAACTGTGAACCCCTTCCCCAAAAGCACATAGGCATGTAATGCATATGATGAATGAGAAGAAATGCACGTGATGTGTGTGAGTCGCCACCTTGTTTAATTATTTTAGGGTAAACTAGGAAAAAAACCTGAGTGACTCCAATTTTAATTAACCTAGTTACTAGATTAATTATCCCAATGTTTAAGGCACAGTCTGCGAACCCGAGGTGGATTCCGAGACTATGTCATGCTGATAAACTAACCGATGAATGAATGCTTTGTAGGGTAAATGATGTAATTGGACCAAATGAAATGTGTTTAAGTGATTTCGATGATTTCGACTTGCTGCTCGGGGTTAAATCCCGAACGTGCCTACGTACTTCCGTTTGAATGGAAGATCAAAGTCAACGTAGTTCGATAGGCCTTTTAAAAGGGCTTTGAAGGTGTATGCTTAATGCATGAGTGTGTATGCTTTGTGCATGAGTGTGTATGCTTTGTGCATGAGTGTGTATGCTTTGTGCATGAATGTGTGTATGCTTTGTGCATGAGTGTGTATGCTTTGTGCATGAATGTGTGTATGCTTTGTGCATTTTGTTCAGGCATTTTGCCAAAGATTGATTGATTAATTTAAGTGATTTGTCGCTTAAAAATGGTTAATCTTATTTATAGGCAATTTGTTTGCCCAAAATTGATTAAACCGTAGGCAATTTATTGCCAAAAGGTGATTGATTAAACTGTAGGCAATTCGTTGCCAAAATGTGATTGAATAAACTGTAGGCAATTCGTTGCCAAAATGTGATTGAATAAGGCCGTTGGTCACAATTATTGATTAATTGGACTTTTAGGCAAGACTGAATGGGGCCGTTGATCACAATTATTGATTAATTGGACTTTTAGGCGAGACCGTTCAAAATAAGGCAATTGAACCGTAGTTATTAATTAACTAGGTTCTTTAGCCAATTTTGTCGGATTTAAGCTTTAATGCCACGATTATTGATTAATTGGGCATTCGAGTTTAATCACACTTAAACAATTTGTTGTTAAAACGTGATTGATTGAAGCTTTTAGTCACAATTATTGATTAATTGGACTTAAGCCGGATTTGTTCGAAATAAGGCGATTGAACCGTAGCTATTAATTAACTAGGCTCTTTAGCCAAAATTGTCGGATTTAAGCTTTAATGCCACGATTATTAATTAACCGGGCATTTAAGCTTAATCACATTTAAACAATTTGTTGTTAAAACGTGATTGATTAAGGCTTTAAGCCACAATTATTGATTAATTGGACTTAAGCCGGATTTATTAGAAATAAGGCAGCTGGACCGTAGTTATTAATTAACTAGGTCCTTTAGCCAAAATTGTTGGATTTGAGCCTTAATACCACGATTATTAATTAATCGGGCATTCGGGTTTAATCACACTTAAACAATTTGTTGTTGAAACGTGATTGATTAAGGCTTTTAGTCACAATTATTGATTAATTGGACTTAAGCCGGATTTATTTGAAATAAGGCAGTTGAACCGTAGTTATTAATTAACTAGGCTCTTTAGCCAAAATTGTTTTTTTATTGAGACGGTTTATTTGTCTAAACATGATATGAATGCATTTATGCAGTTGTAGAATTATTAGGAGTAGAAGAGAAGCATGCATGAAGTGCTAAAATTAAATAGACAGAGTTTCATTTACGTACCTGATTTAATCGGCGACCGCTTCTTAACTCCAGATTAAGCTCCTCGTTTGGGAAAATATTAATTAATTTTAATTTGTTCAATTTTAGTGGCCAAACATCACAATAAAAATCCAATAAAAGTTAAATTAAATGCAAAAAAGCGTTAAAGAAATTGCAAGGAGCGTGGGAGGGAGAAAGATCGTCCGTCAACACAGACAGGGGTGTCAAAATGAAGCTGAAAATGGCCTATTTATAGGCAAAAACGGGACCCAGGGCGGCAGGTGCCGCCCTGGTCGGCGGCAACTGCCGCCCAGGAGGTGGGGCGGCAGGTGCCGCTTGGGTCGGCTGCAGCTGCCGCCCAGGAGGTGGGGCGGCAGGTGCCGCCGGGGTCGGCGGCAGCTGCCGCCGAGGCGGTGGGGCGGCAGGTGCCGCTGGGGTCGACGGCAGCCGCCGCCGTGTGCGGCGGTGGTCACCGTGTCTCGCTCCAGGGGTTTTTTCGAGAGTTTCGGACCTCCAAAAATTATTCCGGGACCAGTTCTGCGATCCTCGTAATTTTTCGGACGTTTCAAGTACCATATTGGCATACTTTCGGTGAGTTTCCAAAATGGCCTCCGGTCCGGCCGGACTATTTGCAGTCCGAAAAAAAAGGCACTGTAGCAAAGTCAAAATTTTTCGGACGTTTCAAGTACCATATTGGCACTGTAGCAAAGTCAAAATTTGAGCATTCACATTAACAATGATATATTCTTTTTAAATAAAGCCAATAATAGTAAACTTACTCCTCTAGAAGGCCATCAATGCAGACACTCACAAGCCAATCCAGAATTACAATATTACAGGTTAGGACCGATGCGTCTTTCAGGAATTTCAAGTCGTCAGGCTTGGCAACATTCATCTTTTCTTTTGGCAATAGTTTTTCCTTTTTTTTAATAATTCAACCTATGCAATAGTAGCTAAAAAAAATTAAAGTCAAATAAAAGCAGTACATTGAAAATTTTACATTTCAAGTTAAACATTTATAACTTACAAATGTCATCTTCTTCTCTATGTATAACAAAATCTTTGCAGATGAACATTCAGGTGTTTGTACCAGAATAAAGTAATTATAATGTATTCAAGTTTTCATTTTATATCTAACTGTCGATGTCTAAGTTATTTCAAGTATTAATTTTTTTTCTTTTCTTTTATATACCTGGTATGTTTCCTTCTACTGCATTAGCAGTTGTTTCTCCTGTTGAGGAAGCAGTTGGTTCTCTTGAGCTGTGGGTGTCATTGACTATTGATTCTCCTATTGTAGAAACCGTTGTTTCTCCTTAGTAGAAGGTGTAGGTGTCATCTTTGTATTTCTAGGAAAAATATCTTTTGGTAACTGCAGGGATATGTTACCATCCTAGGGAACCTTTCTAGATGCTTCCACATCCGAACATTTTCTTTAGATGTTTCAAAGGGCTTGGCTTTTAAGGTCGCTCTAACCTACTTTGGAGGTTTATTTTCTTCTTTTATTCCTCATGGTTCAGTTCCTATTGGCTTAAAACTTACGGTCTATTGCTCTATGTCTTCTTTCTCCTGTTGCTCTATGCTGCCGCTCATGTTATCAATAACAGCAGCCTCACGGTTGTCTTGCTTCTCTACATTTTTATCCTGATCCTTTTCCTTCTCTATAACTTCATCTATAAGTTAAAATTGAGCATAGATTTGGTCTCTTGCATCCATGACATCCATGCCCAATTTTTCTCCCGACAACTCCCAATAGTCTTTTTATCCTATTCCTAATACATAAAACAAAGAAATGAGATTGAATTATTGTATGAAATAACAAGGCTATTTACAATTGATGGATTCCTAGGATCAAAACCACAAGTTAATTTTCAAATACAATGAAAAATTTACCTTTTAATCTTGCACAATTTAATAAAACATACTTCTTTGATGCTTTTACATTTAATTTCATCCATTTCTCCATATTCTTTCTTTTCTCTTTAAAGAGCTCACATTGCATCCCAAAAACATGAGGCCTATGGAAAAGGCCACGCTCCAGCTTATACATTGGTATTACTACCAATCTCATTTGCTTTTGATTTGCATAATTGATTGGCATATGCTTGGGGACTCCAAGAAATGTCTTCTTGCATATGCACCAAACATGCATTAGAATATTACTTCTTCAAAGTAGTTATAGAAATTAAAATAAGAGCAATGATAAGAACTTATAAACACCAAATTACTCAAGCAGTCATTTTTTTCCCCTAGGCATGCATCATTATATGTACCTTTTAGCATTTTGCTTAACTTTTTAGCCCATCCACAAGCCAATAGAAATGGTGCAGGAAGCTTCGTCACATTGAATAGCTTGTGTAATAGCCTAGCATATTCAAAAACAAATTCCTACAAAATAAAAATAAATAAATATCTTGAGTTGAAAATGTTTTAAAGCAAATGCGAAAATACATGCAATATACTTACCATTATAGTAAAAGCACACCCTCTAAGGCCAACTTTGTTCTCCTTTGCAAATTTTGAAATGAAAGCCTTCTTAAATTGGTCTAAGCTATGGTTGATCTCCACCAAGGCAGCTTCTCCCCATGCATAACTATTAATCTCATTAACATTCCTCATAAATCTTCCATACATTGCTTTTGTAGATATACTATAAGATTTAGGAAAGATAAAAATTCCCAACAAATAGAGAATGATAGCTTTGATCCTAAGCTCCAAATTATAAATAAGCATCTATATTTTTGGCTCTTGCAATCTCCTTAAGTCTTTTCAATATTAAGCCTTTTGTTTTTATAAAAGCATTCATGCCTAGAAATATTTTATTAGCTACATCTTGTCTAGCACTTTGTTATGTTAAAAGTGGTTTATCACTAATTGGCAAGTCGATGATATTGAAAATATCTATCAAGCCAAAGTATAATTTAACATTCCCCTTTAGAACCAAGAACAACTACTTGCTTTTCTGTCACATCTTACCTCATTGTAAGACGTGGCATGTCGCCCGTAATATGCTTATTAAGCACTTATTCTAAATAAAAACTCAATAAACATGCTACAAGGGACTTAAATAAAATAATTTTCAAATACATCTTTATTAGTTAATTATTTTAAAAAAAAACCATTACTTAGAAGTAGGATTGAAAGCTCTTTCTATTTTTAAAATATACATTAAAATATAAGGAAAAGTACTTATAACATCATAAATTTTTGTTTTACAATTATGCATGTCCATTCATTATGAATGGTTCTATAACCCATAAGCCCAATAGAAATGCAGTTACATACTGGATCGATCTCATTTTCATATATAAGTAATAATAAGAGAAAGTTACTTTATGTAAAAATAAAGACATATACATACATACATACATATACAGCTCGTATTATATACTAGCATTAAAAGTTTACATAAACTTTATTTATATATTTCTGCTCATATACATGTGGTTGTTCTGTTAATATTTTTATACATCACACAAAATTCTAAAAAGAAACAATATACACAATAGCTATAGTTGTACTTTCTTTATTTACATTAAACAAAAGGAATCCCGCAACTAGCAAGACTCACTTTCCTCTTTTCTCATTTCCTTTCACTATAGTAGTACATAAAACAATATCCCTAAGCAAATTGCTTAGTGGTGCATATATATGAAATCAAGTGTAAATTCACAATTTTCCAATATAACCACAACTATAAATAAAGCTTTATATGAAAATCCTTTTCATTTAACCTTTCTTGAAAATCAATGTTTCTTTCAACTCAATAAAGAGTTTAGTAAAATAGTATATCAATAATAGTGATAGAAATTCTTTGCTCAGAAATTAAGTAACTGCCTTTGTGTGAAAATTGTTATGGAGCATCATAGTTATAGGAAAAACATCAATTCAAGAAGCTTAACAATATCCAATTTAGTCTCAACAGCTTAAATAGACTCAATCCGAAGGGCCATCAGTGTCCTATAAGCTCATTAAGATAAAATTATCTCAACCTCAATCTGTATTTATTATCTCAACAGAAGAGGAACAATTTCAACGTCATTTAGGAGGGAACAATATCATTTGCTTATCATTTATTTTCATATTAATCATAATATCAACTTCAACAAATGAAGTGATAATAAATAGAGTAATAACCATGTTTATCAATTGCTGTGAGACTATAAATTATTTCATATATTTAAACATAATTGAAAATATAGTGAGAGATATTCCATTTTCTCAAACACTACTAAAAACATTCATTCATGGCCACCCCTTATACTACAGGTAACAAACAACTTTCAAAAATCATTAAAATCATAAGGTATCAAATCATACTTCTTCTTTTTTTCGAAATCCATACACTCTTTATTCCAATACTTCCCTTTATTCATAAATTATTTTATAAAATTGGAATGTGAAATAAAATATATTTTGGTTTTAGACAAAGAAAGAAAAGAGTAATGCACCAATCTGAATTGGAAGGCTCCCCTCTTTTTTTCTCCTCTACCTACTGCTTTATCTTCCAATTTATAAATGTGAAATAACATATATTTTGGTTTTAGACCAAGAAAGAAAAGAGTAATGCACTAACCTGAATTGGAAGGCTCCCTTAGCTTCTCTCCTCTATTTACTGATTTATCTTCCAATCCTCTCCTCTTAAAAATGTAACATGAAATTAATATTCAAATTAACTCCATACTACATATTACACACACACACATACTATCATAGGAATGCAAATTAAGTATTAGAATATAGAATTCATGCTTTGCCTTTAATTTCACTATGCTTGATCAAGTACCATTGTCCTTAATTTAGGCATGAACTACTTCATATCCAATACTTAATCACATCCTAGAAACATAAAAACAATAGCTAATATAATTGAACTTAGTAGTATTTCAAAAGTGTGTTCAATTCATTACTAATGAATAGAATACAATATTTAATCCTATGACCAGTTTGCCTTCCTTTGGTTATAATTTTAGTTCCTTAAGTCCATTTGTTCCTAAAATTTTAACAGGGTCTTCGTCACATCTCAGGCTACTCCCATATAAAATTTTGTGAGTTTTGGGACTCATTTGCATAGCCAAATAGCTCAATGATAGTACCTGAGTCTCAGTCAAGTTTTCCAGTGAGTAGCCTGCATATATCTACCTATAACTTTATTTTCCTTTATCCACTGCACTTGCCCTTTACCAAAACTTTACCACCATCCTAACATAGTCCTCTGTAAATTTTTATAGTTTTTGGAGTTCGTTTACCTATTTAACTAAGTCAATCTCAATGACTAATTTTCCAGGCAGCTTAAATGTAATAACCTTCCAATAAGTTTAACTTTGTTATCTCCTTCCATCAATCATGAAATTCAATTCCTTAGCCTTCAGTATTTCATCTTATACTATTATTAGACTACACATTTAGCCACCACAAAACATCCTTTCAAAGTTACATAACTTGATCGAACCATCAAGCACACTAAATCAAAGAATTTTCTTCCTCTTTTCCAATTCCAAACACAGACTCATGATTTAACCAATTCAAACAACCTTTTATCCTTTCCAATTCTAAATAAAATTACTTAAGTGTTAAACTCCTAACTCACATATTCAATATTAAAATCGAATACACTAAACCATATATATCTATTAATTAAATCAATATAGTCTTGAAATATAGGAAGAATTACTAACCTCTTTACTTCCAAATTTGATTTCCACCTTCAATTAAGTCTTCCTTTCTTTCCTTAATGTTTGGCCAAATATGGAGAAGAAGAAGAAGAAGGAGGAGGAGGAGGAGGAGGAGGAGGATTTTACAGTGAAGAAGATGGAAAGGAAAAGATTTAAGGTTTGATCATATTTAAATTATGAATGAAAAGGTGGGTTTTGTCTTGTAGTGCTTTTTATGATCTTAATCCTTTACTTCTTTTAGAAGTATATCCTATTTGATCACACCTTAATCATCTTAATTTTTTTCTTTTTCTTTTTTTATTTCTTTACCTTTAATCATTATTTAAGTCCTAATAATTCAATTTTACCAAATAGGTTCTTACTCAAATACTTTAGACTATTAAATACTAATTGTTTTAAGTATTAAACCAAAATATTTAATTAAGGAGCTTCACATGCTAGCTTCTCATCATCATGACTTAGGCCCACTTAACCTAAACCTAATTTAACTTTGATGGCATAATTTAACCTTAATTTGCATTATAACTTTCAATTAATATTCCTACATAAGATAATTCCAACGAATAATATTAATTAACAATATAACCAAAACTTCTCGAACTATCAGATTGAGGGTATTACATTTTCAGCATCATATTTTGATACTAATGCTTCAAGCAAAAACAACAATGTTTAGGCTCATGTGAAAATTGAAGCAGGTTCTCAAATCCACTATTTTTCAAGAATTCACGCACTTCATTACCAACATCAAAATTTACGACGGCTTTTGGAGTGTGCACAAACTTTCCCCAAATTAGATTCTGTAATAAAAGAAAATCACAATATGGTAAATATATTTCTACAGTTGACAACATCAGTCAATAAACAAAATACTTAAATCATTAAACTTTCTAAGAGTTTCTCTTTCAAACTTTCAACAATATGCTTTCTATCAGATTTCCTTGCCATTTTACTAAATCCAAATGAAGAAACGAAGAAGGAAATTGCAATCACTCGGAATTCTGCAATCACTTGCAACAGTAAATGGAAATGAAGAGAAGGAAATTGCAAAGAAATGAAGGGTCTAACTAAATAATGGTTTGCTTAAACTGAAAGTATATGAGGGTTGGTACATTAATAAATATTTCAAAAGGTTAGCCTTGGTTTTAACTCGAAACGGAATAGTTAAGTTTTTGGTTAATGTGAAAATCTTACGTGAAAGTAATATTATACCTTTACCGTTTGCAGGTTAATGTTATTTCTTCTTGACATTCCAAGAGTAATTAGGGCCAAAGCTCCAAAGCCTACAAACATTTTAAGCATGTCATTATTGTTATCTTTTTCTATTTTGATTATTTAATGTGATATTCTTTAGCATGTTATATTGTTACTTTCTTTTTCTATCTTGATTGTTTAATGTATGTTAAAAAAAAAAATTTGAATAGATTTACAAATTTATCCACTTTTTTTATTGCTACCCAATGTTAATTTCAATAATAATAAATATCGAAAAACTCTAATTATAAAGATGTACTTTATTATTATTAATTGATATGCAAAGTCAAAAGAAATAATAATATAAATCATGAATACTTATTTTAAATTGAAATTTTATTTACAATAAATTAAAAATAAGTTATAATAATTTAAATTAAATTATAATTGTGCACAAATAGGTTATATGCTAGTTATTAATTAAATCAACATCATCATAATATAATTTTTTTTATTGCTTCCCAATGTTAATTTCAATAATAACAAATATCATAAAATAGTAAAATAATTCAAATAATTCAAAAGAAACAAAATAATTTAATTGATATGCAAATTCAAAAGAAACAATAAAATAATTCATGAATACTTTAACTTATCTAAAGTAAAAAAATTAATTTTTAGACCTAAAACAACTAGCTTCGATAGCTATATGTAGTCACACTATTTCTAATACCTTTAGACACCAAGTTTGAGAAAAAGAAAATGTTTTAGCTTTAGTTGCCATGTTTGTTAACTTTAGTCACCATTTGGTTAAAAAGTGGTTCATTTGGCTTTAGTCGCTAAAGGTTTGAGAAAAGAGGCTTTAGTCATCTGATTTGTGTAAAAAAGGATCATTTGGCTTTAGTCACCAAAAGGTTTAAAAGAAAATAAGAAAAAGAAGAGACGAAGTGGCGTGCAAATAAAGCAAATTAGCATGCAATTCCTTCACAGCACACAAAGCAACAAGCAATCCTCAATATTGATCTATTTCAAGCATTCAAGTCATGGTCATGCTATCCAAAAGCGTAGAGTCTCATATTGAAGGCAATTATAACAAATATGCAATAATCATGAAGTTATAGGATCATGCTAAAAAATGATGAATCACGAGTGCAGAAGGTAGACATTTAAAATTCAATTTGAAGTTTCTAATCTAAGGTAGGTGATTGATGGTGCGTCTTTCAAGACGTATAAATAGGATTAGATTTATTTCAATTTTACAAAAGTAGTTTTCTTTTTATTAAATTCGTTTCACCTTCAGAGAGGCGACTTTATTAAAAAAAAAGAATCTTTGATAAAACGCTCTCACATTGGTAAGAGAAATTTTTGGAATCGTCACCCTCTTTCAGGGAAAAAATCTCGAATTGATCATTTCTTTGAAAATGATTGACTCAATTTTAACCAGAATCTAGGTAAGAAAGTTGGGTACGATCTTGGGAAGGTGTTAAGCACCCAGATCGCCTGGTCATAAATCGGTCTCCATCATTTGTCTGATTATTTATAACTAAGTATTGAAATTAACTTTAATTGAGATGCGAAAAATGATTTTGATGCATTTTGTAAAACATGACAATCATAAGCATTATATTCACTCAATCATAATAACAAATCATAAAACCAAAATCATGCAAAGAAAGGGGGAAAGAAAAGAATTACAAATCATCAAACCTAGGTTACATTCTACCCTTAATCCCATTAAAATTTCCTAAACCACTATCTATTACAATTGCAATTTAACTAGAGTTCATTATGAACTCTTTGCATATAGCCCAAATAATAATAAGAAGCATTAAAGAAAAACAAACCATACATAAATAATATAATTATAACCCATAATAGCACAAGAATCACAAAAATCACATCAATAATAAATAAAGAATCAAGAACATAATGAAATAAATGATTAAACAATATAAACATCAAATGAAACATTAATAAGATTAAAAGTTAGAGGTTAATGAAAATATAAATAGAGAACATGAATTAAAAGTGCAAGTAAATTAAATTGTAGGAACTTAAAGTGCAAAGATATTTAAAGACAGTAAAGTAAATAGGTTAGATTTTAAGTTTATATAATGAATGATGAACCAATGTGACCATCATAAACAATTTCTTGTTTATATTGTTTATAGAGGGCTAAATGAGTCAAAAACACCATAAAGAACATTAATACTCAATGTCAAACTCAAAAACGACCCATAAGAATGAATTAAAGCTTATTGAATAACAAATTTGAGCTTCTGGATTGAAGCCACGTGCGCCACACATTATGGTGTGTGCCATAATCTTTGTGGCATATGGGCCTTCTCAGACCAGAGCCCAGAAAAGTGAACTATACTGTTTGACTGACAGCACAGTGGCAGGTGCCACAATATATGGCGTGTGCCATTGGGTTGTGGCATGAGCCACTATGCACACAGACAACACCTCCTAGTTGATCATGGGTTTTCCTCACAACCAGGTCACAACATGTGGTTTTAACCATAAAAGAAAAGCGAGGAGTAAAAATTAGTAAATGACTCTCAGAAATTACTTGAGTTTGGTGAAAGTTCAAGAATGCCCAATAATGTTGCTTCCTTGTACAATGATCCAAGTTTCAATTGATTGATGAGTGTTTTAGGAAATAATTGATTACAAAACTCCTAAGATTTTGATAAGAAATGAGTTCCTCTTAAATTAAATCTATAAAACTTTTTTATAAATATAGTTTTAGAGGTTTGAGAAATGAAAATGCAAGAGTTTTTGTTACTTCATCAACTCTCCTCCCCAAATGCTTAGACCCCTGATCTATTTATAGGCAATTTGAATGATAGGATGGCCCTAATTTTGGGGCCTATATGGCACGCACCATTAATGGGCCCTAAAATGGGTCATGCACAGTTTTCACGAAATTAGCCTGGGTGATATGCAAAATGAGGCAATGCATCGGGACGTGTCAAGGATGCACCTAAGGTGTTTCTAAGGTCCTGTTTCGATGCGAAACCCCTAGAAATCTGAAAACGTATAAATGGTCCAATGAGTCACATTTCTTAAACTCGGATCATTGGTCTGAGAATCAAGTTCATCGAATACTTAGAACTTATTTTATGACATAAAAAGGTTATCATCATTGAGTTATAGTGTCAGGGCAAAATTTAAGCGTCTACAGTAATTAAAGACTAGATATTCATTCTAAATATTTAAGAACTAAGATATGCATACAATCTAATTTAATTGAATTCAATGAAGTCTAATTATATATTTCATAGGGCTTTGATTAATCTTAAGCTATGTGAATATGCGACCTAATTGAACCTAAGTTAATCATGCATTTAATTAAATCCTACATTAATTATGATTTAATTTAATCATAATCATGTATCTAATTAATCTTAAGAAATTAATTAAAACCAAATAACCATATTTTTAACTAATTAATTCTAAGCTAATTGACTAATTAATTCTAAACTAATTAGATCCAAAAAATCGCGTATTTAACTAATTCTAAGCTAATTTAATTAAGCATTCAATTTAACTAAAACATTTAATTAATTTCCAACTAGGCATTTAATTATTAGATCTGAACTAAACTAACTAAGCATTAAATCCAAGCATGCATTCTAATTGAATCCAAATTAAGAGAAAGTGGGACCTACCTCTCGAAGTTTGCTTTTACGATGTCTTGGAGATGGCGGCTTCACGATTTTTTTGGTCTTAGCATCCAGGTTCTTCAACTTGAAGAGTTTCCAAAAGAACTCAGAATGGGTATTTAACCCTTAAACTATTATACCCTCCACTTCAATGGAAATCCTTTTTTAATCGTCCTTTTTTAATCATCCTTTTAGGAGCAAAAGCCTTTTTTTTAGGTTACTAACACTACTCCAACTAAAGAGTGATCAAAATTGTGTGTAAAGTGAAAATGGATGGGGTATTATAAGCTAGGAGAGTGGAAGTGAGAGTTGTGTGCAAGCAATGTGGGATTGAAGTATTTTTGGGTGAAAAAGCGTGCTAAAAGGGTGTTTTTCGATCAAATTTTTGACAAGGGGCAGCTAGCTGAGGTTGACTAGTGGCTAGGGCCAGTCATCCAAGAATGATCAGCGGCTAGGGTAAGTTGGCTAGTCGGCCTTGGGTCAGACCATGGTTGGTCAACAAGACTAGTTTAGTTCAATACATTGATTTGAATGGTTAGTCAACAAGCTGTAGATGTCTAGTTTCTAATCCAACTTGAATCACCTAAAAATCTTATCTGTAGCTTAAGATATTATCAGAAAAAGTGGAGAGAGGTCAATTTTATAGTGCTTTTTATGTAAAGCGATTTTGTGCTCATTATCTGTTTCAACTCCGAGTTTGGCTCATAATATATATTTGGAAAGCTATTTCTATTTAGTTTTTAATGGTATAAATTTAGTGCCAAAATTATTTCTCTATGAAAGTTATGGCCAAAAGAGTGAGCAAAGGTCACCTTTGTTTGCTAGGCCGACCTCCAATTTTTGAACGATTTGCTATCGGGTTGAACCACACCTTGTGACTTATTTTATTGATATAGAGGTGTGAAAAACATGTGTTTATATAGGTCAATTCAGTGGACTTATTTAAATTACAAGCACCTACATATTAGTTCTAGATATCACATATATCTCAAGTTATAAGAACAACTGCTTCACTTCATAAAGGAAAGAACATAATATGTGCCAATCTCTATAGTTCTAATCATCTTCCAATAATGAGGAACACATTGACCAGGAATATTTAGAGATATTGCTTTAATGCAAAATAAAACTCATAATTATAATTGTATTATAAGTTACTCTGCAAAACAACATAGTCTCATGGACATTTTCGTTTAACCGAGATTCATTTAGCAGATTATAAAAGATAAATAAATGCCTTTTATTAATAGTGAAATATTTATTACATGAAGTATTATATCCAAAATACAACCAAGCAATTGGTTATGGGGCATATTACTGACAATCTCTAACTTGCATTAAAGTCAATTACCCATGTGTTTTATCTCATAGGTATTTATATGTCGATCATGTTTCTTCTGGGACAATGCCATAGTAAGAGGATCTGTAAGATTCTCTTCAGTGGGTACTCACTTTATCTCTATATCTTTCATCTCAATGATCTCTCTGATCAAATGGAATTTTCTATGTACATGTTTGGATCTTTGATGAGACATGGGTTCCTTTGCCTATACAATGGCTCTGTTGTTGCCACAGCACAGTGTGACTAACTCAATAATGCTTTGAACAACACCAAGTTCAGTAATGAACTTCTTAATCCAAATAGCCTTTTTAATCGAGATTCATTTAGTAGAATATAAAAGATACATA
Source organism: Jatropha curcas (assembly GCF_041381405.1). Taxonomy (NCBI): domain Eukaryota; kingdom Viridiplantae; phylum Streptophyta; class Magnoliopsida; order Malpighiales; family Euphorbiaceae; genus Jatropha; species Jatropha curcas. Next base: position 5,426,823 of record NC_143157.1, on the reverse strand, counting down.
AATGCCTTTTATTAATAGGTGAAATATTTATTACATGAAGTATTATGTCCAAAATACAACCAATCAATTGGTTATGGGGCATATTACTAATAATCTCCCACTTGCACTAAAACCAATTACCCATGTGTTTTATCTCATAGGTATCTAAATGTCGATCATGTTTCTTCTAGGACAATGCCTTAGTAAGAGGATCTGCAAGATTCTCTTCAATGGGTACTCGTTTTATGTTTATGTCTTTCATCCCAATGATCTCTCTTATCAAATGGAATTTTCTATGTACATGTTTGGATCTTTGATGAGATCTTGATTCCTTTGCTCAAATGGAATTTTCCATGTACATGTTTAGATCTTTGATGAGACCTTGGTTCCTTCGCCTGTGTAATGGCTCTATTATTGTCATAGTACAGTGTGAATGACTCAATAATGCTTGGAACAACACCAAGTTTAGTAATGAACTTCTTAATCCAAATAGCCTTTTTTGCTCCCTTTTGTAGAGATGTACTTCGCTTTAGTTGTAGAACCTGTAGTGGTTTAGTGTTTGGAACTTTTATAAGTCACAACTTACCATTCAGAAAAAAATATACCTAGATTGTGATTTACTATCATCAATATCTGATTGGAAGCTTGCATCAATATATCGATGAACTCTTAGCTCACTAGTCCCTCTATAAACTAGAAAAGCATCCTTAGTTCTTTTCAAATACTTAAGGATAACTTTAATAGTAGTCCAACGACTTTCATCTAGATTAGACTAATATCTGCTCGTTATGTAACACCCACCATCCAGCCTTGAGAGACCCGACGGCGGATGCCACATTCAGTGTCGGAGACAGCGTCCTAACATAACATATAAATCATAAAATCAGATTATGAATTAGAAGTGATTAAGTATTTACAAGTTTAGAGAGTAATTTTTTTATTTGTTATTCAAATATATATATATATATATATATATATATATATATATATATATATATATAAAACTTATGAAAATAATTTAGGAAAAATCCTACAGCAAAACTGTAAGAGTTTCACTTTAAAAACCGAGCTCGCCAAACATGTGAATACAAAACACTCCCAATTTTAAACTCTAAACCCCCAGCAAACTCCAGTAATCATCATAGCAACAAAAGGACCGTTTACTCAGATAAAATAAATACTTTAAAACTTGATTTTATACAAAGTCATATATATGTAGAGAGCTAAGATTATTAATGGGATTTAAATAAATACAGATACAAACATTTAAAGATAAATCATAATTGTGAACTAAAATACTATGATTAATTGGGTTTATATGAATACTTATATAATGCATTAAGAGAGATACACAAGCAATACTAATTTCTGATGTGGAGGATCGGACTAAGCTGCATCCACAGAGCATACTTATACAACATACAAATCACAAATAAATTTAATATTTATCAATCAACTCAACCAATTTTAATTGATTATATTTTAATTAAGGTTGAGGGTTCCTGCACCCTTAGCCTGGGATCCCCAGAACTAAGTCAGAATGTGGAGGGAGAAGAGAAAGATGCCTTCAACAGGGCATTTAAGAAGTAGCAATTTATATTTACTAAAAATAAATTACAAAATACAATAATAAAATTTATAATAGTGAAATTTAAACTTACAAGAGTTTTAAGACTTTCAACTTGAATCCTTTACAATTGAACTGGGAAAGGAGGGAGAAGTTTTTGGGAGAGAATATCTACGCCTATAGTTAAAGCTTATATTGAATTATATGCGATGCCTTCACAAGGGGAAAGGCTCCCTTAAATAAAAATTTTGGAATCTTTACTATTTACTTTTACTGTTGGTGAACAGTAGTTTTTGTTGAAGAATCTCTACTGTTTGCTTTTACTGTTGGTATAGTAGTCTTTGTCGGAGAATCTCTACTGTTTGTTTACTGTTTGATTTTACTGTTGTAACAGTAGTCTTTGTCGGAGAATCTCTACTGTTTGTTTACTGTGCCAAGTTGACCTTTACTGTTGGCGAGTGGACCTTTACTGCTGCTGAGTGGACCTTTACTGTTGCCGAGTGGACTTTTACTGTTGCTGAGTGGACTTTAAAAACTGTTCTGTCACATGAATTTTGACGTTTTACTACACAAAGATTGAAGGAATAAGGTTCCTTCTGCCTGTTTATAATGATTCAGAACAAGATGAGGACGATGATGTGTCCTTCTTTTTCTTTTTTAGCTTTTCTTTTTTCTTTATTTTTTCTTTCTCCTTTTGTTGGTATCAGAGCCTAAGGATTTAGATCTACTATCTGTATACATATAAAGACTTCGTTTTAGTATATATCCTAAGCGGTTTTGACTTTGCCTACTGAACCCATTCCTACTGAACCCGTGAGTAAGACCCATGTGAGTGGCATCGAAAGGGTATAACCAGGAGGGTATAACCAGGTAGTCATTAAAGCTTTTGGTATATAATAAAATGGATCCTTTCTTATGTAGATCGGCTAGTAGTAATAAATCTGAAGACTCAGATAACTCAGAAATTAAAAGGATAATAAATAGAAATGAATTAATTTTACAAGATTTTAGTAAAGCTATTGATGAATGGGAAATACCTAAAGTTGATAAAGAACAAATTTATAAAATTTCTAAATTTAATTTATTTAAAACAGATTATGTAATTAAACCGAAGAAAGAGATTTCCAATTAAGTAAACCTTTTGAACGTATAACTCTTTTGTCTTCTAAAACTTTGCAACATCATAAAAGTAAAAAATATAAATATATTCATATAGGATTAATTCAAGTTGGAATAAAACCTTTAACCAGAGAAGGATTAAATACTAGTATTCTGGCAGTAGTAAGAGATGCTAGATTTTTAAACTTTCAAGATTCTTTGTTAGGATCTGTAGAGACAAGCTTAAGTGAAGGACCAATCTCTTTTGAGGTTTATCCTGATATGACTGTCTCGTTAAATGATTTAAATATTTTGGAAAGTATAGTTTTGGAAATTAAAACTCATAGTTATAAAATGAAGCAAGGATCAATTCCTATAGCTTTAATTTATAAAATTCATTATAAGGCAATGAACTCAGCTTTTGGTACTAAATATAAATTACAACCTAAAATTGGTGAAACAAGATTTCTTCAAACAGATTTGACTAAAACAAACACAGTAATTCCTAAAACCATCCAATGGAAGGATATAACACTTCCAGATAAATGGATTTTAGAGGGGGTTGTACCTCCTCCAGTTATTGATAAAGTAAAACCAAACGTCAATTTGCAAAAAATTGAACAATTTGAAGATGGTAAAGTAACTTTAAAATTTAATCGCAGTCAAAGTATGAGGTATACAGGGTCATCTTCCTCTGTTACAACAGATGAAAATGATAAACCTAGTTCCTCCATACCTTCTGTTATTTATGCTAAATATAAAGAAACTGAGCCTAAACCAATAATTCAAACATTAGTAAAACCAAGATTTTCTAATTTTGATATTCCAAATTTAAAAATGAAAGGTGTTGATTATAGTAATTCTATACCACAGGCAGTTTATAATCCTGTAGATAATTATGTAAATCAACAGTCAACCTTAGTCAATTCACCTGAATCACCAACAGCTTCAGCTATCACTGAAAATGTTAGTGATATAAACAGAGAATTAAATGTTCTTAGTAAAATAGATATTGAGAAAAGTTTAATAAAAGAAATATCTAAAACTAAAAATTTACTTAAAATGAAAAAGATATTAAAACTTTACACTTTTGAAGAATTAAAATATGAATATTTAGAATATAAAATAAATAATCAAACTAAAATTAATTTCTTTGATTGGTATAAATTAATTAAAGCAAATAAATCTGAAAAAGATTTAAACCCTATAACAATTAGAGATAAAAGACCTGAATGGATAGTAAATAAACAAACCATAAAAAGTGATTTTCCTCCTAAAACAATTAGTAAATTAAAACATCAAGATCATGAAATTATCTGTGCACCATATAAAGTTGCTCGAGATAATGATACAAATAGTAAGATAATTGAACAGAATAACTTTAGTAATGCAAGTTTAATTTGTTTAAACTCACAATTAAAACGCATAGAACATATGCTCGAAGATAAACCTTTAGTTACGGAAAATATAAAAGGTAAAGAAATAGTAAAATCTCACATGTTTAAACCTTACCAAATTTCTCAGTCAAGTAAAAAAGAGTTTGTAAACAAATTAAAAGATCAATTAAGTAAACTTGAGGTTCGTTCTGAGACTATTCAACAAGTAGTTCCTGATACTCCTCAAGCATCTGTAAATATTTTAGAAGAAAATACTGATTCTGAGCTTAGTGAACCTGATTCAGAAAATGGTAAACAATTTGAAATCAATCCTATAAATCATCATAGAGAAATAGTAAATAGGGCTCCAGACTTAGGTATAATTGATAAACCTAATACTATATCTCAATTTAAATATAATGCTTCAACAATCTATGAATGGAACATAGATAGTTTAAGTGAATATAATATCTTAAGTGTTTTGCAACAAATGACAATGGCTGCAAATGCTTATAAAACACAGTCAATCATTTCTGATAAAGCTATAGCAGAAATCTTAATTGCTGGATTTACCGGCCAACTTAAAGGATGGTGGGATTATCATCTCATTGACCAACAACATTTAGAAATCTTAAATTCAATTCAAATAGATGATGAAGGTGAACCTATATATGATGAAAATGGTGAAGTAATTCAAGATGCAGTGTCATCTTTAATTCTCACTATTTCACTTCATTTTATAGGAGATCCATCTCACTTAAAAGATAAAAATGCAGAGTTACTTAGTAATTTAAAATGTAGAAACTTAGGTGATTTTCAAAATTATAAAACGACTTTTCTCACTCGATTAATGTTAAGGGAAGACTCTAATCAAAGCTTTTGGAAAGAAAAGTTTTTAGCTGGGTTACCTTATTTCTTGGGAGAAAAGGTTAGAAATCATATTAAACAACAACATGGTCAACCTATACCTTATAGTAAGTTAACCTATGGACAATTAATTAGTATAATTCAAAAGGAAGGATTACAAATATGTCATGATCTAAAACTTCAAAGAACAATAAAATATGAAATGCAGAAAACTAAAAAAGAAATAGGATCTTTTTGTAAACAATTTGACTATAGTATAACTTCTCCACAGAAATGTGATGGCCAATGTTCTAAAACAAATAAACCTAAAAAATATTATAGAAATAAATACTCTAAAAAACAATATAAGTCTACACCTAGTCAAGATAAATTTTATAGTAAAAAGCGAACAAAATCTTCTTATAAACACAAAAATAAACAACCTTCTAAATCTACAACTAAAACTTCTTATAAAAATTTGACTTGTTACAATTGTGGTAAAAAAGGGCATACATCTAAATTTTGTAAATTTAATAAAAGATTACATGAATTAAATTTAGAAGATAATGTTTTAAATAAAATTTATGAATTATATATTGATTCGGATTCTTCGGATTTTGAGATTAATGAAAGTGAAAATCAAATTGATGAATTAGGAACTACTACAAGTTCTTCCAGTTTATCAAAATATTCTTTAAACATGTTATCTAAAGATCAAAGTAATTTATTAACAATAGTTAATGGTATTGAAGATCAAGAAACTAAAGCTAAACTTCTTAAAAAACTAATAAAAAGTTTTGAAGAAGAAAATGAAGTAAAAAATATTACTCCTAAAATTCAGTCTAATACTTATGATTTAACTACCATTCTAAATAAAAATAAACCTAAAAAGGTAGATGCGGATGAATCTACTAAAGAATTATATAAAGAAATTAAGGCGCTAAAACATGAAGTAAAAGAATTAAAAACCCAACTTCAACAAAATTCTAAAAAAATAAAAATACTAGAATCCCAACTTATTTCCAGTTCTTCCTCAGAAGAAGATGAACCAGATAATAATTTAAAGGGAAAAATAAATGAATTAGATGAAGATGTAGATTGTAATTTTCTCAATTTATTACAAGAAATTACTTCACGAAAATATTTAGTAAAAATAAACATTCAAATAAATGATTTTGTGATAGATGCAATTGCACTCTTTGACACAGGTGCAGATTTAAACTGTATAAAATCTGATCTAGTTCCTAAAAGATATTGGTTAAAAACTAGTGAAAAATTAAGTACAGCCAACAAATCTAAACTTGAAGTTATAGGAAAAACAGATGCAGTAATCATAAATCAAGATTTAGAAATAAACACAGTATTTTTACTATCACCTCAGATAAATTATATGGTAATATTAGGCACTCCATTTATAAATCTCATAACACCATATTCAGTTAAAGAGGATTGTATTAAATTTAAAATAAAAAATTGTAAAGCTAAATTGGAATTTACAGAAAAACCTAAAAAGAAGCAATTAAACTTATTAAAAGCTCATTCGATAAAAATTTTAGAAATTAACTCTTTAATAAAATCTAAAGAAGAAAATATTAAAGATCTAAAAAATAATTTATGTCTTAATAAAATTGAAGAACAATTAAAAAATGCATTTATACAAAATAAAATAAATAACCTAACAAAATTTATGGAAAATACATTATGTGCTGATCACCCAAATGCATTTTGGACTCGAAAACAGCATGTAGTGGATCTACCATATGAAAAAGATTTTGATGAAAAAACTATTAAAACTAAAGCTAGACCAATTCAGATGAACCCTGAATTGATAGAGCATTGTAAAAAAGAAATTCAAGACTTAGAAAATAAAAAGTTAATTAGTAAATCTAGAAGCCCATGGTCTTGTGCTGCTTTTTATGTCAATAAAAATGCAGAAATCGAACGTGGTGTTCCCCGATTGGTAATAAATTATAAACCATTAAATACAGCTTTAAAATGGATAAGATATCCAATTCCCAATAAAAAAGATCTTTTAAAAAAATTATACAATGCAAATATTTTTAGTAAATTTGATATGAAATCTGGCTATTGGCAGATTCAAATTGACCCTAAAGATAGATATAAAACAGCATTCACAGTTCCATTTGGTCAGTATGAATGGAATGTAATGCCTTTTGGATTAAAAAATGCTCCGTCAGAATTCCAAAGAATTATGAATGACATTTTTAATCCCTGCTCCCAATTCTGTATAGTCTATATTGATGATGTCTTAATATTTAGTCAAACACTTGAACATCATTTTAAACACCTAAAAACATTTTGTATGGTTATACAACAAAATGGGTTAGCACTCAGTAAATCTAAAATGGATTTGTTTAAAACTAAAATAAGATTTTTAGGTCATTATATAGAACAAGGTAAGATTCAACCTATAGAAAGAGCACTTGTTTTTGGTGAAAAATTTCCTGATGAAATTTCTAATAAACCCCAATTACAACGTTTTCTTGGTTGTTTAAATTATGTAATTGATTTTTATCCAAATTTAAATTGCATGATCAAACCTTTACATAATAGACTTTGTAAAAATGCTGGTCCTTGGACAACTCAGCATACTCAACTAGTAAAAAAGATAAAATCATTAGTAAAAGAAATTCCTTACTTATATATTCCTGATCCTAATGCTTTTAAAATTGTTAAAACTGATGCTTCTAATATTGGTTATGGAGGCATTTTAAAACAAAAAATTAATGGTAAAGAAAGAATAATCCAATATACTTCAGGTCATTGGACTTCAACTCAATTAAATTATTCTACCATTAAAAAAGAAATTTTAAGTATTGTTATTTGTATAAATAAATTTCAATCTGATCTTTTAAATCAAAAATTTTTACTTCGTATTGATTGTAAATCTGCAAAAGACGTTTTGCAGAAAGATGTCCAAAACCTTGCCTCTAAACAAATTTTTGCTAGATGGCAAGCACTTTTAAGTATTTTTGAATTTAACATCGAATATATTAAAGGTAATGATAATAAAATTCCGGACTTTCTAACTAGAGAATTCTTACAGAACAATGGGAAGAAAGAAGGATAAAGGGAAAGAAATTAAACAAGATTCCGGCTCCCCAACTAAAGCTCTTTCTGAGCACTCTGAAGATCTTAGTAAAACCTTAAACACTAAAACCACTTCTCCTAAAGACCTTAAAAAATGGATTGAGGAACTTTCTCAATCTCCTAAAGTAATTAAAGCACTGCAGGGTATAGCATCCTCTTCCACAGAGGACCCAGGTATCTCTTCTAAATCTAAAGTGATCGTATCCGCTCATGATACGGCTACTCTGTCTCAAACGGTAGACAGTAAAGAGTTATCAAATCCGTTGATGGCTGTGGATTTGCCAAAAATCCAATATAAATCTACTGGTAATATACATAAATGGTATTCTAAACCTTTATTTGATTTTGAAGTAGAAGTTGAGGATGGGTATAACCATAGCAATCCTTGGCAGATACTTAAAAATTATTATCCTGAGAATTGGTTTTTTATGCCAACAGACTTGTCAAAACCTCAGGCATATTATAATAATATATTATTAGATACTGATTCAGTAAACATCAAACATACTTTTGATAAAAATGGAATAATTTCCTATTCTTCTATAAAAATAAAACGCGTCATCCATCCTAAGGATTGGCCCGTATCTTCTTTAGCAACGCCAGTAAGATTTAAAGGATTACATAAATATAATATGAGTTATAATTATTTTGATTATAAAGAAGCGTGGGATAAGATATTTTGTCTTCAAAATCCCACCACTACTCATTCTTGGTTAATTTATTTTGACCAAAATATTCGTAAAGATTTAAAATTGCCTAATTGGTTTAAAAGGTGGTGGCAATCTAAAGGCATTTCAGAGGAAATTATCCCTGCTGATATCCATTACTTATATAAGTTCTTTAAAACCCGTTATAAACCCACTACAGAAGAAGTTCATATCCCTTCTCTTATGTATTATTGTATGACCTTCTTTTTACCTTGGGTATATCAATGGTATATGGACTATCAGTATATTCCGGGAACTCATATTCCCATACTTGTAAAACGCCATAAAATTAAATGGTGGGGTTCCTTCAAGAATTCCACAACTGAACATAAAATTAGTCAATGGATCCACAATAAATTATCCAGCCCATCTAAACCAGCTTTGACCTATGCCCACACATTAGCTATTCAGGATAACCCCCAGTTCGGTATCCAAAAAGCCCAATGTCAGGCCGGTTAGCTGCAGCTAAAACACCAGAAGAATATAAATTAATTTGTCAAGAAATGTTCGAACAGTTATCAACTAGTTCGAATCATTCAGTAAAACCTTCTTCTAGTAAACCCCAGAAGGAGTCTTCCAGTAAATCCTCTAAAACAAGCAATAAAGGGAAAAAGAAAAATTGGGCATCATACTCATCTTCTTCATCATCCAACTCATCTAGTGATGCAAGCGATGACAGTGATATCATAAAGATCCAAAGTAAAGCAGGTAAAAAATCAAAAGCTATAGCAAGAAAAGAAAAGCTAAAGGAGAAAGAAAAAATAAAGAAAAAAGAAAAGCTAAAAAAGAAAAAGAAGGACACATCATCGTCCTCATCTTGTTCTGAATCATTATAAACAGGCAGAAGGAATCTTATTCCTTTAATCTTTGTGTAGTAAAACGCCAAAATTCATGTGACAGAACAGTTTTTAAAGTCCACTCAGCAACAGTAAAAGTCCACTCGGCAACAGTAAAGGTCCACTCAGCAGCAGTAAAGGTCCACTCGCCAACAGTAAAGGTCAACTTGGCACAGTAAACAAACAGTAGAGATTCTCTGACAAAGACTACTGTTCCAACAGTAAAAGCAAACAGTAAACAAACAGTAGAGATTCTCCGACAAAGACTACTGTACCAACAGTAAAAGCAAACAGTAGAGATTCTTCGACAAAAACTACTGTTCACCAACAGTAAAAGTAAATAGTAAAGATTCCAAAATTTTTATTTAAGGGAGCCTTTCCCCTTGTGAAGGCATCGCATATAATTCAATATAAGCTTTAACTATAGGCGTAGATATTCTCTCCCAAAAACTTCTCCCTCCTTTCCCAGTTCAATTGTAAAGGATTCAAGTTGAAAGTCTTAAAACTCTTGTAAGTTTAAATTTCACTATTATAAATTTTATTATTGTATTTTGTAATTTATTTTTAGTAAATATAAATTGCTACTTCTTAAATGCCCTGTTGAAGGCATCTTTCTCTTCTCCCTCCACATTCTGACTTAGTTCTGGGGATCCCAGGCTAAGGGTGCAGGAACCCTCAACCTTAATTAAAATATAATCAATTAAAATTGGTTGAGTTGATTGATAAATATTAAATTTATTTGTGATTTGTATGTTGTATAAGTATGCTCTGTGGATGCAGCTTAGTCTGATCCTCCACATCAGAAATTAGTATTGCTTGTGTATCTCTCTTAATGCATTATATAAGTATTCATATAAACCCAATTAATCATAGTATTTTAGTTCACAATTATGATTTATCTTTAAATGTTTGTATCTGTATTTATTTAAATCTCATTAATAATCTTAGCTCTCTACATATATATGACTTTGTATAAAATCAAGTTTTAAAGTATTTATTTTATCTGAGTAAACGGTTTCTATAGTTATTCAAGTCCTTATGTTCTTAATTATGCCAACGATCTTAAACATATTTTATATCCAAACATAAATAAAATCTCATGCTTATCTCCAAATATATACACCAAACTAATTTATCATTACATGCTTAAGTTATAATTCAAATAACATAATCTTCGAAAATGTAATAATTATACATGCCATGATTCTTAAGTACGTCAAACTAATTCTACCACTACTAAAATAGTCTCTTCTGTTCTGAAGCTATTCTTCTGATCTTCAAGTAGCAACCACGGACTTCAACCTGCACGTGATAAAAATCAACACGCTGAGTATAAAACTCAGTGGTGCTCATAAATGACAAACTTACCAATGTTGCACTGGCAACACACTTAAAATATAAATTTTCATCAAAAGAACATACATTTACATTTATAACAAAAGAAATATCAAATAAACGTATAATTAATAACATAAATAATTTAATTCATCCAAATCATAAATTCATTACTTGGACATTTATTATACCAATACACATACTATTTATTTTAAAACCATGTACCGAAATATCATGCTTTAAAAATTCATTTGATAACATAATCATTTATTTCCAAACTAAGGTTTACTGAAATGATATAATCTCATTCATTTAAGTGCCTTAAAAATATTTTCCAAGGGCTCGCATACACTTAGGAGAAAGAGAAGCAAATAGGTTTTCATAACTTATTTATAATGGCCTTAGGTCGCCAACTTTTTCACAACATATAGAGCGCGTCCGCCCTAACATAAGACACCCACGTGCCTAGCATATGATCATAGCTTCTTATCATATTAGCATCAACTGCCGAGCATGCTCATCATACATAAAATCAAATCACGCATCAAATTCACACCAAGCATATTAGAGCCCAAAATCCTTGTTTTAATTATTAATTCATAACACTTCTCATAAAACTTGTCTTATGTTTTAGTCTTCTTAAATTCATAATGTCAGCTTACTTTAGAATGTCAGTAACTCATGAAAAATTCATACTTAAACAAAATTACTTAACTTAGAAAATTTCTTATCATATGAAATCATACATGTAAACTTACTTTAGAACTTAAGTGACTCATAAAAACATAATTATTCAATAAGTTTCTCATAAATTCCTTTTCTTTTAAAATTTTTTTTAAAGTCATAATGAAATTTATCATAAGTAATTTCTTATCATATAAAATCATACTTTCCTTCTTCAAAATCAAAGCATATACACCTTAAATATCCTTTTTTTAAAAAAACTCTAAACATACGAAAGTTATCAAAATAATCATACTTATGTCATATATATATAACATAACATAAAAAAAATAATTAAGTAAACCTTACTACCCTAAGGTGGTTCGACCTCTTAATGAAAACCAAGGGGAGGAATTTCCTTCTCCAATCAAGCATGCTAACATAACTCTTATGGACCAAAGTATCCATTTGAACCCTAATCATGCATTATCTAAACCAATTCCACACTTTTTCCCGAAATTTCCAACAAGTTTTTCCCATTTATATCCATTTAAACATATCCACAATAACACTTTTTAAATTTGTCTTATTTTTGTCAAATAAATCTTAAAAAACTACAAATAATCAAGAGAAACTTCCTCACACCTGATTCTTACATACCTTTATCCAAATAAACCTATGATTCAAGACATAGGAAATTTCCAGCATTAAAATAACCTTGACCTTTGATGGGTTTTTAAGAAATAACTTGAATTATATGTCTCCAAATTGAATGAAATTAGATTCATTAGAAAGATAAGACAAAATTCTACAAATGTTATGAAGGGACCAAAGCCCAGATCAATCTGCCAGGTAGCAAACAAAAGCTAGGAACATAGACCAATAGTCCAGACTTCATTCAGCAGAACCAAGTCCAATGTTTATTGAATTCCTCCTTAACCAAAAACTCAAATTAAATCAATCCAAAACCAGAGAAGTCTCAAGACACAGTGCAACAACTCTCATGAAGAACTTGAAACATAATCGTGCAATTATAGTGGTCAAAATGGGCACTCAATTCAGTGATGCATGTGGCCCATCATAACAAAGTCAGTTTGGGTGTTTTAGCCATAAGTTGAGCTATATATATCCAAATTGGACACAAGAGGATGGATTGGAAAGATAAAAAGTAGACCTACAACTTTTATGAAGGAGTCAGACACAAATGTGAAGTAGAAAGGATCGAAAAATAGTCCTTAATCTCACCCAATAACACCTTTTCCCAAATTCAGCTTACTTTAACCATGAAAAGAACATGAAAGACATCGATACAAGGTAGAGGTTCTACCACATACTAAATACTCATCAAACATCACCCAAGAGCATGTTATTGCAACCAAAGTTCAACAAATCAATCATTTCATACAAAATCTCAAAATATACACATGATAGCATAAATGCACAAAATCAAAAATTTGAGTAAGGTAAGTGTATTTATGAACACTAACCTTAAAAATAAGCTTTAGCAAGCTTAAATTAAAGCTTTCGAAGCTCTAATTTTGCCTTTAGTCCATGGTAGAGGTTTCTCCAACCTTTGGCTCAAGTAGAGAATCTCCAAATTTCTTAAAATAATTCACCAAAAATCACTTCTCAAGCTTTAATTTCTAGGATTAATAACTTAAATCAAGTTGGGTGGAAAAGATTTGGTGGATTTAGTGAATAGGGAGTGAAGAAAAACAAAGAGAAGAAGAAGAGGGAGTTGGCGTTAACATGGAGAAGAAGAAGAAAAGAAAAAGTGTTGCTCAATAATTGAGAAGTTGACATATAAAGCAACTAAAGGGTAGTTTAGTCTTTTCCCACAATTGGATGGCTAAGATTAAGTCAAAAGTAATCTCATCTAATGGCTAAAAATTTTCTCCAATTAAATTCCTTCAAAATATTATTTATCTCCACAAATTTCTCAAATTTAATCCTTAAAAATAATTCCTTAAATTTCCTAACTTAATATGACACCATAGTTCACTATTCACTAATTATCTAAATTCTCTAAAAATATTCATTACTTATTTTCTACCCATAAAAATCATGTATGCATACTCCAAAAATATTAAATAAAATATGACAAATAGATAGTAATTTTTCCGGACCAAAATAATATTTATTCCCGGACTGATGATATTATTCATAGACCAGTGGTCCTATTCACAGACCGGTAAAACTATTATTTTAGACAAAGAAAAATCAGGGCATTACACGTTATTCTTAATGCATAAGATACATTTAGTCTAGTGCGTAACATCATATATACTACAAATCCTATTACAGAAGCATGGAACTCTTACCATTCTTCTTCTTCTTTCATCTTATGTCTTTGAATATGTGTTTTGAGAGAGACGTACTCCATGTGATACAGGTAAATATCCTCTTTTAGATTCCTCCATACTAAACCATTTTAGCATTTTATCAATGTATGTGGATTGGGACAATCCTAGTAGCCTTTTGGATCTATCTCTATGGATTTTGATTCCAAGTAGATAAGCTACTTCTCCAAATCCTTCATGAAGGAGTTTTTGGATAATCAAACTTTTATAGCTTGGAGTAATGGAATGTCATTTTCTATTATTAATATGTCATCAACATACAAAATAAGAACTACAATTCCACTTCCACTCACCGTCTTACACACACAAGGTTCATCCACTTTTTTATATGAAATCAAACTGTTTGATTATTTCATCAAAAAAGATGTTCAAACTCCGCAAAGCTTGCTTAAGTCCATAAATGGACCTTCACAGTTTGCATACTTTATTAGGAAATTTTTTTGGTTCAAAACCATCAGGTTGTATCATACACACATCTCAACTAAATTTCCATTTAAGAATGCAGTTTTGACATCCATTTGCCAAATCTCATAATCATAGTATGCAGCAATCGTAAGCAAAATCCTAATGGATTTAAGCATAGCTACTAGTGAAAAAGTTTCATCAAAGTCAATGTCTTGCCTTTACTTGTAATCTTTTGCAACTAGCCTAGCTTTGTACATTTATACATTTCCTTTCACGTAAGTTTTTCTTTTAAAAATCCACTTGCACCCAATGGGCTTTACACTTTTAGGTGGACCGACCAAGGTCCATACCTGGTTAATGTACATGGAGTCCATTTTTTGATTTCATGGCTTCTAGCCATTTTGAGGAATTAATGCCAGACCTTGCTTCCTTATAAGTGTTGGGCCCATTAGGCATGCGTAAAGTGTCATTATAAGTAATAAGACCCTAGCTAGTTAACAAGTACTCTTGCAAATCAACAAGGAGAATCTAGCAAAGATCATGCAATCACGGACGTACCCGTCACTCCCTAAACCGCCAAGTACTCTTGAAGAGAGAAAGAAAGGAATTTAAGCAAGAAAACAGAAACTTACCTTCAAGTACTCTTGAAAACAATTCTGAGATTCTTGTTGCAGTTAATCTTGTAGAACTCACAATCTTAATTACTAATGTAAATTCGGTTGCATTCATCCAATGATGAAGAACACGGCTTCTTTTCAAAGAAAGAACGAATCTTGTTTTTGATTAATTAAGTCTTGGTGTTGACGCGTGTTTTTTATGCCCCGCCTGATCCAATGATGATACGAGATTGGTTCAATATCATCTAGAAGTCTTTTAATCCAAGAATTTAAAAAAATAAATAAATAATAATAAATAAATAAATAAATAAAAATAAAAAATAAAAATAAAAAAGAGTTGCATCATGGCTGCATCATGGCTGCATCACACAGCTACTGTGCAGCTGTGCAGCATAAAAAAATATATATAAAAAAAAAAAAAGGAAAAAACGCGTAGCTACAGTAGCTGTGCTACTGTAGCACGCGTTCCCTAAACTCTATAAATACCACCTACACAAGGGGCTCTCTCTCTCTCTCTCTCTCTCTCTCTCTTCCTCTCTCTCGACACTACCACACTTCTACACTACAATCCACACTTCTACACTACTACTACACACTTCTTCACAATCTTAAATCTTAAAAAAATATATTGTACGATCAAATTTCTCTTCAAAAATTCACAAAGAAAACACACTTAAATCCTTGGAAACAAAGCTTCTAGGAGATCTGTTTGATCCATTCACAATCTTCAATCTGAGGATCAGGTAATTTCCTTAACATTTTTGTATCTTTTACATACTTTTATTTTATTTACATATTTTTGTGTTGTTTATATATTTTTATGGTTTTAGTAATTTAAGTTTCTTTAAATTATAGTATATTTATATTTGGCCATTTTATATACCCTTAAATCATAAAAATCACTTAAAAATAATTCTATAAAAATAATAATAATAAATATGCAGTTGTTCATCGGTGAACAGTAATTTGATTTTTTAATAAATCTGAAAATGGCCAATTATGAATAGATTATAGTTTAATTAAGCTTAAAATATTAAAATGTGATTATATATATTTATTTGTATGAATTTTATTATTTTTGGTTGAATGCAAAAATGAAATTAAACTAAAAAATAAAAAAAAAATTAAAATGTGATTTAGATATTAAATAACAATTATGTATGGTTTTATTTTTATTAGTTTATGGATTTAATTTTTGATTCGACTTATATATATATATTTTTGGATTCGGTTTGTCGCCCGCCTTGAACCATAAGGTAAGAGCGGGTCTTTTATTTATTTGTTTTAATTGCTTTGGTTATTGTTTTATTTTGAATAATTGCTATGTGATAATTAGATTTGTTTGGGACGATTAAACAATTTTCCAAATAGGAACTCGGTCCGATTTATTTGGGTTGGATTTAATTAAATAAATAATTTGGCTTTTCTAACTAAAATAAATTAGAAATCATAGGTTAATAATAGAGGCCGGTTTTTCCGGGCGTCGGCTTCCAACGGGCCGGCGTACCCAATTCCCTTACCCAGAATCACATTGTTGCGCCTGACCAGTCTTTTAAAATAATTTGGCCTTAAAACAAAATTGGGTTTAAAAAGAAGTCATTTTTATAAAAATGGTCCCATTGCCTAAACAATGGGTGGCGACTCAAAATTGTTTATAAGACCGATTTATCGGCATCGCATCCAAATAAAAATATTTCATCAAAAATCACAAAAAAAGATGTTTTCAGGTCCTTCGGGGGGATTTTCGGCGAAAACAGATTGGCGACTTCACTGGGGATACAACCACTAGTCCCCGATTATTTTTTAATTAGATGGTTGTGATTAGGAATTAACTCTAAAAACCTATGTTTTCTAAAAAAAAATAATAATAAAATTGGTTAGAAAGCCGTTGGAAAATTATTTAATCGTCCGAATATGTTTAATTGCTTTCCTTTTCTTTCTAGGATTTTTGCATTCATTCGCATTTCTCTCTTCTCACCTCATTCTACCCATGCTACCCTTCGGTACTGGTGTTAAGTTTGACGGTGGATCTAGCCTAAACCATGCGATTTAGGTGCATCCATCCGAGAATTAACATTACTACCAACCGCAAGCCTAGTACCTTAAAGGTGCGTCAAAAGGAGTAGGCCCAACAAAGCCCGAATCCTGTTTGCGGAACCCAGACTTTGTTAAGCCCAATAAGACTAAAGCCAATGCATATAGTTGAAAAAACCTTAGTTACTTCCCCTAAGGTGTACCCGATTCTATTTGCTGTTGTTATGCCACATTCATTTCCGAGAGTTTATATCGTCAATCTCAAAACTCCCTGTTGGTTGTCGAGATTAGACCAATTCCTAGGAAACAGATGTCGGAATTTATACCAACAGAATTCGTGTGTGGGAGAAATAAGGTTGGAAGGCATGCATTTCCCAACTCCCGTTCCCCTGTATGATATAAACTGTATATATGTTGTGTCATTCATGCGTCATTTAATATTTTTTGTTTCAGCCATACATTAATAAGAGCCAATTTTTGGTACGGACGTTTGATCTTGATTTTGAGACGGGACCTCAAATTCGTTTTGAATAACATAATGCAATCGTTTATAGTGAATTGATACCCAAAAAAAAAAAAGAGAGCTGTAAGGGGGGTTGAGATTCCTTTGAATTTTCACATATCCCGCATTATTTGAAAATAAGCGTGAGATTGCAAAAAAAATTGTAATTAATCAAAATAAGATCCTGCTTGGGACCATTTGTTCCAAGGCAAAAAGTAAGGACACAAAAAAAAAAAAATTTCCGCTTGGAAATTCTTTCATTCCAAGGCAAAAATTAGGGACTTGAGAGAAAATAGCCGACTGTAAAATCCAAAAGGAATGGTCGACGACAGATAATGCCAGAAATGTTTTAGTGCAAAGTAAATAATTGCTATGTTATTCATGCTGAATTTTAGGTCCAATCATAATAAAACAAGATCTTATTTCCATACTGATCATTAGCACATTAGATTTGCATTTCTCATCCATGTGTCTATATTCTTCATGCATATAAGTGCAAAGACAGAAAAAAGGCAAAGCACCATTCACATCGTCTTCTCAAACAAGAGAAGTAGATGCCTTACAGCAAACACAGGAGAATTTGCAGATCACAGTTTTTGACATGGGACAACAACTGCACACGATCCAGGCAAACCAAGCATGCATGGAATGGAAGTGGATGAGATATTTCCAAAAAAATAAAAAAAAATAAATAAAAAAATAAAAAAATAAAAAAAAAATCTTTTTTACTCTGTCACCTTCAGGTTCGGGAGGCCTAGGGATTTTCTGTCCTTTGTTTTTCATTTCTTTTTAATTTCTTGTGTGTTTTATGCATGTGCATTTTGTATTTTATGCGTGTATTCTCCCACGATGAAGACATTGTGTCTTTCAAGTGTGGAAGAGAACTATATTTTCATTTCATTTCACTTATAAAAAAAATCGATTGACAAAAAATAATAATAATAAAAAAAAACTTTGACAAAAAAAAAGGGTCAACTTCTTTGCCTTAGTTCAATGTTTTAGTCTCTACATGTTGATTGGTTCGTATTTTGCTTGTTGAGATAGAAGTCTTGAATAATATACCATGATTAAGAGATTTAAATGCTTTTATGAACTTAGTTATTAAGATATGACATATAAAATATTTCTTTGCAAATATTAATCTTTAATTTATCTTTGACTTTAGAGAAGCATGAATCCTAACTTAAATGAAGAATACGAAGGAAAGGGAAACTAAAGCCATAATACTTGTATGTTTCGAGTCAATAAAGGATGAGGGTATTTTAAGAGAAAAACAAAAAAAAACGATAGAGGGAATAATGGAAATCGATTCTAAAACAAAGTGGTACGGAGCATAAAATGCGACCACTTATTATTTACATTCCCACATCTCTCTAAAAAAAAAAAAAAAAAAAAAAAAAAAAAAAAAAAAAAAAAAGGGAAAATGTGGTATAGAGCATAAAATGCAACCACTTTGTGAAAAAGAAATAGGTTATCTAAAAATACCTTGAGATAAGAAACAATACATCTGTGCTAGAATTGTCCTAAGTACTTCCTATTTTGCATTTTAAGGTAGGAGGATTGCTTATCTCACATTTTGAATGATTAGATTTTGTATAGCCATATTGACAATTTTGAATGTCATATTCATTTATACTACTTGGTTCATAAACACTTCAATCTCTTATCTTTGGTCTATTACTTAAGAAGTCTAAATCAACGAGCAAAAATAAACATGATCAACATGAGTTCAAAAAAGATTAATGTTTTGCTTAGAGACAAGCACAGAACTAAGTGCGGAGGAATTGATAGCCTCACAAAGCGGGCAAATTTTGTTATGGTATTTTCATTTGATTTGCATGATTGCATGTTGTTTTTATACATTTTACGTTTGCTCGTGGTTATTTTAAAGTGATTATAGGAATACAATTCGAAAAAAAAACAAAACAAAAAAAATGTTTTTATACATGAGGGAGTTGCACATTTTATCCAATCACCCTCTCTTTCCAAAAAAAAATGTAAATTTTTGTCCTCAGCTAAATAATCCGCTTTAATGTGCTTTCATTTTTTAATCCAAGGGCAAAAGGCCCAAATGCTAATCCAGCAAATAATTTCAAAAAAAATTTTTGTTGTTGTCTTTTGCTATCTCTAAGTGCAGAAAACAGGAATCAATAAAGAAAAAAAGCGGTGGACCACTCTTGCTATCTCTAAGTGCAGAAAACAGGAATCAATAAAGAAAAAAAGCGGTGGACCACTCTTGCACTAGATGGGCATTTATGCCCACATTAATTGGACCAGGAACAAAGCAAATAAAAAAAATCAATCAAAAAAAAAAAGAAAAAAAAGCAGCACACGGACAAATGACATCCGAATAAAGCGGAACAAAACAAATCGAAAAAAAAGGATAGCGGTGGAAACATCCGGAGATGCAGGAGATGAGGCATCCGAATAAAGTGAAATAAAGCAACAGTCTCAAAAAAAAAAAATTAAAAAACAATCAATTTGGAGTCACTTGCCACACAGGGGGCAAACTCAGCACATCCCCTCAACCTCAGGTAAGTTTTCTTTCAACACCGCATCAGGAAAAGTATACCTGAAAATTTGAGAAAAAAAGAAAACAGCAATTTTTGTTAAAATTTAAAAGACTTTTGTTAAATTCAAAGTTGCAATGGATAAAAAAAAATAAAATTTTCAAGGTTTGCTTAAAAGATAATATTTTTGGTCTCAAGACAGAATTCCAAACTGGGGGGCAAAAATACAATCTTTTGTCCTGATGCAAAATTCCAAATTTCAAAATTCATGATTATTAATGCATGGGGGCATGTGATGCTCCAACATTTAACAAAGGCAAGATCTGTTTGTACACAGAAATTGCTCTTTCCTTTTGAAAATGTTTTCAGGTCAACCGGCGTTAGACCCCACCGAACAGTGATGATGTATTGCGAAACTGTTTGGATTTTCTCATCCCGATCAATGATGATGTATTGCGAAGTTGATCGAGTTAATCCCTTTCCTGATTAGTGATGTTGTATTGCGAAGCTAATCAGAACAATTTCAACCTCCGAACAGTGATGATGTATTGCGAAGCTGTTTGGGTTTTCTCCTCCCGGTCAATGATGATGTATTGCGAAGTTGATCGAGTCAATCCCTTTCCTGATTAGTGATGATGTATTGCGAAGCTGATCAGGACAATCTCAATGACCAACCAGTGATGGTCTCTCAAAGCCGTTAGGTCCCACCAAGCAGTGATGATGTATTGCGAAGCTGGGTCCCTTTCTTGATCAGTGATGGTGTATTGCGAAGCTGATCAAGACATTCTCCATACTAAAAACTCCGAAGTCGATTAAACTGAGCTGAGGAGAAATTGCTCTTCTCGACAGAACCCTTGAACGTGGCCAGATGACTGCCAATGCTTAGAACGCTAAAGTAGTCCGACTGGAGCCTTCAGGTCTTTTCAACAACAAAATCCTCCCTAGCTGATCAAACTGAGCTGAGGAGGTGGACAACAAAGCCGATCAAACCGTGCTTTGGATTCTTTTCAAAATCCCCTGAAGCCGACTACACCGAGCTAAAGAGGTGAACAACAAAGCCGACTATGTCGTGCTTTGGTCTGTTTTCAAACTCTCTGAAGCCGACTACGCCGAGCTGAGGAAGTAAACAACCAAGCCGACTATGCTGTGCTTTGGTCTCTTTTCAAACTCTCTGAAGCCGACTACGCCGAGCGGAGGAAGTAAACAACCAAGCCGACTACACCGTGCTTTGGTCTCTTTTCAAACTCTCTGAAGCCGACTACGCCGAGCTGAGGAAGTAAACAACCAAGCCGACTACGCCGTGCTTTGGTCTCTTTTCAAACATTCTCTGAAGCCGACTATGCCGAGCTGAAGAGATTGCTCTTTCTTTTGAAAATGTTTTCAGGTCAATTCAACAGAACCTTGAAACTGGAGCCTTCAGGCCGATCAAATCGAGCCTCGGAGGTGTCTTCAAAGCCAATCAAACCGAGCTTTGGAGAGATCACAAATTTGACAGAATCCTCTAAAGCCAATCAAAGTGAGCTGAGGAGGTGTCTTCAAAACCAATCAAACCGAGTTTTGGAGTCATTCATAGATTCAACGGGAGCCGACAAAGCCGATCAAACCGAGCTGAGGAGGTGACCAGATTTTCAAATTCAAATTCTTCGAGCCAATCAGACCGCGCTTCGGAGGTGACTTCAAAGCCGATCAGACCAAGCTTTGGAGTTGATCACAGATCCGACGGGAGCCGACAAAGCCGATCAGACTGAGCTTTGGACGTGACCAGATGATCAAATCAATTTTAATCAAAATCTGACTGGAGCCAATCAGACCGAGCTTCAGAGGTGTCTTCAAAACCAATCAGACCGAGTTTTGAAGATGATTACCAGATTGAAGGCGCGTCAGTGGACCACTTTAGCATTAATTGTTTATACAATTAATGATAAAGTGTGGAGGCAAACTGTTGACGCGTGTTTTTTATGCCCCGCCTGATCCAATGATGATACGAGATTGGTTCAATATCATCTAGAAGTCTTTTAATCCAAGAATTTAAAAAAAAAATAAATAATAATAAATAAATAAATAAATAAAAATAAAAAATAAAAATAAAAAAGAGTTGCATCATGGCTGCATCATGGCTGCATCACACAGCTACTGTGCAGCTGTGTGATGCAGCTGTGCAGCATAAAAAAATATATATAAAAAAAAAGAAAAGAAAAGGGAAAAACGCGTAGCTACAGTAGATGTGCTACTGTAGCACGCGTTCCCTAAACTCTATAAATACCACCTACACAAGGGGCTCTCTCTCTCTCTCTCTCTCTTCCTCTCTCTCGACACTACCACACTTCTACACTACAATCCACACTTCTACACTACTACTACACACTTCTTCACAATCTTAAATCTTAAAAAAATATATTGTGCGGTCAAATTTCTCTTCAAAAATTCACAAAGAAAACACACTTAAATCCTTGGAAACAAAGCTTCTAGGAGATCTGTTTGATCCATTCACAATCTTCAATCTGAGGATCAGGTAATTTCCTTAACATTTTTGTATCTTTTACATACTTTTATTTTATTTACATATTTTTGTGTTGTTTATATATTTTTATGGTTTTAGTAATTTAAGTTTCTTTAAATTATAGTATATTTATATTTGGCCATTTTATATACCCTTAAATCATAAAAATCACTTAAAAATAATTCTATAAAAATAATAATAATAAATATGCAGTTGTTCATCGGTGAACAGTAATTGTTCATCGATGAACAGTAAATGTTCTTAATTTTTCCGGAAATACACTGTTCACACACTGTTCGAGCACTATTTAGACACTATTCACACACTATTCACGTACTATTTAAGCACTGTTCATCCGAAAAAAAAAATCACACATATAAATAAAATTTGATTTTTTTAATAAATCTGAAAATGGCCAATTATGAATAGATTATAGTTTAATTAAGCTTAAAATATTAAAATGTGATTATATATATTTATTTGTATGAATTTTATTATTTTTAGTTGAATGCAAAAATGAAATTAAACTAAAAAATAAAAAAAAATTAAAATGTGATTTAGATATTAAATAACAATTATGTATGGTTTTATTTTTATTAGTTTATGGATTTAATTTTTGATTCGACTTATATATATATATATTTTTGGATTCGGTTTGTCGCCCGCCTTGAACCATAAGGTAAGAGCGGGTCTTTTATTTATTTGTTTTAATTGCTTTGGTTATTGTTTTATTTTGAATAATTGCTATGTGATAATTAGATTTGTTTGGGACGATTAAACAATTTTCCAAATAGGAACTCGGTCCGATTTATTTGGGTTGAATTTAATTAAATAAATAAATTGGCTTTTCTAACTAAAATAAATTAGAAATCATAGGTTAATAATAGAGGCCGGTTTTTCCGGGCGTCAGCTTTTAACGGGCCGGCGTACCCAATTCCCTTACCCAGAATCACATTGTTGCGCCTGACTAGTCTTTTAAAATAATTTGGCCTTAAAACAAAATTGGGTTTAAAAAGAAGTCATTTTTATAAAAATGGTCCCATTGCCTAAACAATGGGTGGCGACTCAAAATTGTTTATAAGACCGATTTATCGGCATCGCATCCAAATAAAAATATTTCATCAAAAATCACAAAAAAGATGTTTTCAGGTCCTTCGGGGGGATTTTCGGCGAAAACACTTGGCTACCATGCAGCTTTTACAAAAACCAAAATAAATACCCTTAAAGCTAAACCTAATTAGCCTTTAATTAAACTAACCTAGGCCTAACCCAATATGGCTCATATGGGCTTAATTTAAATACAAAGCCCAAGCTAACTAACTAAAACAACCTAACTTAAATATTAATCAATCTAGGGCCGGCCCAACTTTGGAAAATAAGTTCAACCAGCCTTCCATTAAATAACCAGGCCCACTATAAAAAAAAAAAAACTAAACAAAATAGGATAGGTGGGTCCATAGGCCTTACACGCCCCACACTTAAGCTTATAATGAAAGAATATTCTTCAAAATTTGCCTAAGTATAAAACTTGTACAATGCATCAATGGGCAGCCTCTTTGCATGCCTCAAGCACCATAATAAACTTAGGTGCTTCTTCAAGTTCAATCCCACATCTTATAATGTTATGATCTTGAAGCTCCAATGTGACTTGTTCTTGAACATATGCATTCAAGGCTGCTTGTAGCTTAGTTGCACGAGCTCTTGTGATTGGCCCAACAGTTAGAGTTAAAGGATCATTCATCTTGCTTCCTTGATCCGTATCATTCCCTCCCTCCTCAAAAAGATTTGTCCTCAAATTTGAATCATAATCAAATGGAGAAAGGTCAGAAACATTAAAGGTAGCAGACACGCCATACTCACCTGGTAGATCAATCGTGTAGGCGTTGTCATTGATCCTCTCCAACACTTGAAAAGGTCCATCACCTCGGGCAGCAAGCTTTCCCTTCCTTTGGTTTGGGAATCTCTCATTCCTCATGTGCACCC
The DNA here is from genome assembly GCF_041381405.1 of Jatropha curcas. NCBI lineage: Eukaryota > Viridiplantae > Streptophyta > Magnoliopsida > Malpighiales > Euphorbiaceae > Jatropha > Jatropha curcas. Next base: position 5,402,394 of record NC_143157.1, on the reverse strand, counting down.
AAACCCAATCTCAGGTTGAAACACCATACGTCTCCTTCTATTGTTGGTATGGTTAGCATATCCTTTGTTTTTCATGTCTATATGAGCCTTAGCGTGCATCTACCTGACTAATTCAACCTTCTTCTCACCATCCAAGTTAGCAATTTCACTCAAAGGCAAAGGTGATAAATCAAGCACAGTCAAAGGATTAAAACCATACACAAGCTCAAATGGACTATAACCAGTAGAAGAATGTACAGACCTATTATAAGCAAATTCAATAAAAGGCAAACAATCCTCCAAGGTTTTTAGATTCTTACCAACCACCGCTCTAAGCAAAGTACCTAGAGTTCTGTTGACTATCTCAGTCTGGCCATCCATCTGGGGATGACAGGTAGTTGAATACAACAACTTTGTACCAAGCTTACTCCATAGAACATGCCAAAAATGAGAAAGGAACTTGGCATCACGGTCTGAGACTATGGTGCGTGGCACCCTGTGCAATCTCACAACCTCCCTGAAAAACAATTTAGCAACATGGACAGCATCATCGCTCTTATGGCATGCAATGAAATGTGCCATCTTACTAAACCTGTACACAACAACAAAGATACTATCCTTACCACGCTTTGTCCTAGGCAATCCAAGCGCGAAATCCATAGAAACATCAGTCCAAGGCAAGGTAGGTATAGGTAAAGGCATATAAAGACCATGAGGCATAGACTTAGACTTAGCCTGCTTACATGCAATACACACAACACATAGTTTCGCCACATCTCTACACATATGTGGCCAAAAGAAATGTTCAGCAAGCATATCATATGTCTTATGAACCCTAAAATGCCTCAAAAGTCCCCTATAATGTGATTCTAACACAAGCAATTCATGCATAGAACATTTAGGTATACAAAGTTTGGTTCCCTTAAATAAATACCCCTCATGCCTAAAGAACTTGTTAAAAGCCCTATGTTCACATGCACTCCAAATAAGGCCGAAGTCATCGTCATCAACATACAAAGATTTTATATGCTCAAATCCTAACAATTTAGAATTAAGAGTAGTAATTAAAGCATACCTCCTAGAAAGTGCATCAGCCACAACATTCTCTTTCCATTGCTTGTATTTAATCACAAAAGGAAACTGCTCAATAAATTCAACCCACTTACCAAGTCTCTGGTTCAACTTACCTTGGCCCTTGAGGTGTTTGACAGACTCATGGTTAGTGTGTATGACAAATTCTTTGAGAAGAAGGTAATACTGCCATACCTCCAACGCTCTTACCAAAGCATACAACTCCTTTGTCATAGGTTGAATAGTTGAGTTGCGCTCCATTTAATTTTTCACTGAAATAGGCAATAGGCTTCGTCTCCTGCATCAACACTGCACCAATACCTACACTAGAAGCGTCACACTCAATCTCAAATGTCTTATCAAAGTCAGGTAAAACTAAAATAGAAGTAGAGCAAAGAATAGATAAAGTGTCAAATGCCATTTGTTGCACTTCCCCCCATTTAAACCAAACTTCCTTCTTCACCAGCTCGGTGAGTGGGGCTGCTATAGTAGAGAAGTCCTTCACAAACCTCCTGTAGAAACTTGCCAAGCCATTAAAACTCCTTAGTTCAGAAATAGATTTTGGAGTTGGCCATTCTCGAATTACTTTGACCTTCTCTTCATCAACTTCAATCCCCTATGCACTAACAACAAAACCAAGAAAAACAAGTCCATCTATGCAAAAAGTGCATTTCTGTAGTTTAGCATATAACTTTTCAGCTCTCAAAGTTATCAATATTAACCTAACATGTTCAATATGTTCATTAATAGAGTTGCTATAGATCAATATATCATCAAAATAGACCACAAAAAACTTGCCTAGAAAAACACGCAAAATATGGTTCATTAATCTCATGAAAGTGCTTAGTGCATTAGTCAAACCAAATGGTATAACCATCCACTCATATAAACCATATTTAGTCTTAAAGGCAGTTTTCCATTCATCAATAATTTCATCCTAATTTGATGATATTCACTTATTAAATCAATTTTCGAAAAGTATTTACTACCATTCAGTTCATCTAACATATCATCTAGCCTAGGAATTGGATGGTGATACTTAACTGTGATTTTGTTGACAGCTCAGCAGTCAACACACATCCTCCAAGAACCGTCCTTTTTAGGCACAAGTAGTACAGGAACTGCACATGGGCTCATACTCTCCCTCACAAAACCCTTAGACAATAGGTCATCAACTTGGCGCTGCAACTCCTTAGTCTCCATGGGGTTGCTCCTACAAGTTGGCTTGTTAGGAATTGTGGCTCCAAGCACGAAGTCAATCTGGTGCTCAATGCCTCTTAGGGGTGGCAGTCCACTAGGAATTTCTTCAAGAAACACATCAAAAAACTCCTACAATAAAGAAACAAAACTAGAAGGCAAAGAAGAAGTGTTAATGTTAGTCAAATTAAGCAAAATCTCCTTAAACCGAATCATCAAGATCGGCCTATCCTCACTAACATTGCTTCAGATCTCTCTATCTCCCACATACATGTTTTGTTTCTTTCTTCCTTCTCTTGGTTTTTCACTCACCAATGGGCCATTCTACTGTTTCTTTTTACTCTTGGCCTCTTTTCCCTTTGTTTCATCATTTTTCTTTTCTCCCTCCCCATGAATAAAATTCTGCCCCTCTTTCTCTAATATCTTCTTTTGGTCCAAATAGACCTCTTATGGTGTCAAAGGAGCAAGAAACACATGCTTACCCAAATAGGCAAAGGAGAACTGGTTGGTGTACCCATCATGCTGGACTTGCCTGTCAAATTGCCATGGGCGGCCTAGAATATGCCCAGCTAGCATAGGCACTACATCATAGGTGACCTCATCCTTGTACCACCCAATGGAGAATGGCACCTTCACTTGCTTATTTACTCTCACAGAACCTGTATCATTTAGCCATTGAAGTTTATATGGCCTTGGGTGCTTGTCACATACCAAACCCAATTTCTGCACCATGCTCAAACTAGCTACATTAGTGAAACTTCCACTATCAATAATCAAAAGGCATACCTTGTCAAGTACCAAACATCTTGTATGAAAGATGGTCGTTCGCTGTTCTAGGCTTTCCTCTTGAACTTGCATGTTGAGAACTCGCCTAGTAACTAGTAACTGACCCCATCTCAGGTTGTAGCACATCTTCATCAACCTCATCATCGTCATTGCAGTCCTCAAGTGGCGGCATTGGGTTTTCTTCATCCCCAAATTCAGAATATGTGTATCCATCTGGAATCACTATTACCCTCTTGTTAGGGCATTGAGAAGCTATATGGCCCTTCCCAAGACACTTGATGTCTTTGCTAGGAGTATTGGAGCTTGATCCCCTCTGATACATTTGAGCATTAGGCGTGAAAGCCTTAGACACTGAATCTACCCTCTTTTGTGTAGAGCTGTGAAACTCTTTTATCTCCTCCCTTTTAGGCCATCTAGCACTCCAAGAGTTGCTATTGTTGTTGTTGGCAGCTTTATTTGTGGTAATGCTCTTCCCTTTTCTCTGCTTCTCAATTTTCATAGCCATATTCAGCATCTCCTTCATGGAATCATACTTGTACATCTCGGTCCTTTGCTCTTGTTGCTCTAATCTATCATTAAAGCTCTCCATAAGTCTAGTTATCCGACCCATCTCTCCAGAGAAAGCATCTAGAAAGGCTTATAGTTTCGGATCTTCAACTTTAAGAGGGTTGTCATTCTTGTCTCTAGATGAATCCGACATCTTGAAATAAAACAGCAAACACAAACTAAAGAAAGATGGTCGGTGTATCACTCACTCACGTGTTTCTCTCTTTCTTTGGCTTTTCTTTATATGTGGGTTTCACTCCAGCCTTTTACCACTCTTTCCACTTGAATAATTGCACTTCAAAATCCCAAAGTTGCTACAAAAGTCAAAAGAAAGCTAGGAAAGCAAAGAATATAGCCAAATTATGCACAAGAAAGAAATTCTAGCAAGAAAACACAACGTTTTCGGATGGCAATACAAGAACAAGAAAGGTGTATTGCTAGAAATTAATAAACTAAAGTGTAGGAACAACCAAGTAACACTTTAGCAATGTCAAGAGGCAAAGCACGGACGTGCTGGAGCGGCACGGGCAAGTTTTGGACTTCTAGAGGCTAGCACGGGCGTACTGAAAATGACACGGGCGTGCTTGGACTTCTATAGGCTATCACGGTCATGCTAAACAATGCCACGGGCGTGCTTCACTTTAATTGTGCGGGTTCCAAAATTCTATATTTTGAGGTTCTAATTGCTCCACAACCAACAAATAACAGAATACTAGAATCAACAAATAGACAATTTTGGACAAGATGAATGGAGTTAATTCACTACAAAGCAAAATTAACTATGAACCTAATTAATCTAATTACCAACGCAAGTATTCAGGAAAAGAAAAATACCCAAAAATAGAATTTTAATCACAATAATGCTAGAGTGTCAAATCACTTCAGTGCTCAAGTTTGGGTTGACAATAATCAATTCTCAAGTGCTTTATACGAAACATATAATTGGCTAGCATATGCAAGTAAAAGAAACAATTGACAGATTTGTTTTTGTTCACGTCCAATTGTACTATAACTAACAGGAATTTGTTTTTTTTAAATGTTCTAACCCTAGGATAGATTGAAATCCACAACCACAGGCTCTGATACCAGATAATAAGACCCTGGCTAATTAACAAGTACTCTTGCAAATCAACAAGGAGAATCTAGCAAAGAACATGCAATCATGGAAGTACCCGTCAATCCCTAAACCCCCAAGTACTCTTGAAGAGAGAAAGAAAGAAATTTAAGTAAGAAAACAGAAACTTACCTTCAAGTACTCTTGAAAATAATTCTGAGATTCTTGTAGAACTCACAATTTTAATTACTAATGTAAATTCGGTTGCATTCATCCAATGATGAAGAACACGATTTCTTTTCAAAGAAAGAACAAATCTTGTTTTTGATTAATTAAGTCTTGGCTACCGTGCAACTTTTACAAACTCCAAAATAAATACCCTCAAAGCTAAACCTAGTTAACCTTTAATTAAACTAACCTAGGCCTAACCCAATATGGCCTAAATGGGCTTAATTTAAATACACGCCTCAAGCACCACAATAAAATTGGGTGCTTCTTCAAGTTCAATCCCACATCTTGCAATGTTATGATCTTGAAGCTCCAATGTGACTTGTTCTTGAACAAATGCATTCAAGGCTGCTTGTAGCTTAGTTGCATGAGCTCTTATGATTGGCCCAATAGATAGAGCTAAAGGATCCTTATCCTTGCTTCCTTGATCCGTATCAATAAGTCTCCACAAGAAGGTCTAACATTGTAAGAGCACAATGCACCTTAACAAATCTACGCGGTGTTTCTTCAACCTGTGTATTTGATTGTTGATCTAATGCAACAGTCTCTTGTTCTGAATGTTAGTTTGTGTTTCTCGAATCTCTTTAAGTTCTACTGGCTCCTATTGCTTTCTTTAAGGATAAATACCTTTTCTAGAAAGGTAGTATGTTTTGAGCCAAACACTTTTCTCTCAATTGGAAGATAAAAATAATATCTAATGGTTTCCTTTGGATATCCCACAAACTTACATTTATCTGATTTAGTTCTAAGCTTATCAAATACTTCACATGAGCGTCATATCTGTGAATACTCAAATTTTGAGGCTCAAAGAACTTGTTTTCCCAGACTGCAAACAGTCCGGCCGGACCGGAGGCCATTCGGAAAGTTCACCGAAAGTATGCCAATATGGTACTTGAAACGTCCGGAAAATTACGAGGATCGCGGAACTGGTCCCGGAATATTTTTTGGAGGTACGGAACTCTCGAAAGTCCTTTGGAATGAAAAACTAGCAAGTGGACAAGATAGGGTGGCAGCGCCCGCCGTCCACGGCGGCAGCGCCCGCCGTCCAGCCTGGTTTTTCCCTATAAAAATAGCCCCGAATCGACAGTTTTATACACTCGTTCTGTGTTGACGGACGCTCTCTTCTCTCCTACACTCCTTGCGGTTCTTCTACTGCTTTTCTGCATTTAGTGTAGGCTTTTATTACTCTGCTGTTGTGATATTTGGTCACTTAATTGAATTAATTTTAATTAGTATTCCCCAAACGAGGAACTTAATCTGGAATTTTCAAACTGAAGCTAAGAAGCGGCCGCCGATTAACTCAGGTAATAACGAAACTCCGCCCATTTAATTTCAGCATTTTGTGCATATTCTCTTCTACTCTAAACTCTAATTAAATAACTGCATTCACACCATCGTCATCTTGGCAGTAAATTGCCTTAAGTAAATAAGTTTAGGCTAAAATGCCCGGTTAATCAATAATCGTGGTATTAATGTGTGAATACTCAAATTTTTTGAGGCTCAAAAGCCTATTTTTTTCGGACTGCGAACAGTCCGGCCGGACCGGAGGCCTTTCGGAAAATTCACCGGAAGTATGCCAATATGGTACTTGAAACGTCCGGAAAATTACGAGGATCACGGAACTGGTCCCGGAATATTTTTTGGAGGTCCGGAACTCCCGGAAAATCCCCCGGAGTGAACCTGCCTGCCCCGGTGGCTCAGCCACCGGAGCCAGCCGCCGAGCCGGCGGCCCATCCCGGCGGCCCAGCCGCCGGGCAGGCCGCCGACCCGGCGGCCCAGCCGCCGAAGGACCGGCGGCTCGGCCGCCGGGAAGGTCGCCAAGTCGGCGGCCCGTCCCGGCGGCCCAGCCGCCGGGCAGGCCGCCGGGAAGGCCGCCGAGACCCGGCGGCCCGGCCGCCGGGCGGGCCGCCGGGATGGCCGCCGGGCCGGCGACCCGGCCACCGAAAATAGTCCGTTATTTTGTGCCGATAAATACAGGCCTCGGGCCTCCTTTTTTGACTCACTCAGTCTGTGTTGACGGACGCTCCTTCTCCCTCTCGCTCCTTGCGAATTCTTTACTGCTTTTTTGCATTTTAATTTAGCTTTTATTGCTTTCTTTCTTTGTTAAGTGGTCATTAAAATTAAATTAATTAATTTCCCTTAACGAGGAGCTTAACCTGGAGTTAAGAAGTGGCCGTCGACTAAATCAGGTACGCAAAACTAAACTCTGTTTTTTTTTTAATTTTAGCATTTCATGCATGCTTCTTTTCTACTCCTCTTAAATTCTATAACTGCATAAATGCATTCATACCATTAACTAGGCAAATAAATTGCCTCAATTAAATAAATTTAAGCTAAATGCCCGGTTAATTAAAGATCGTGGTATTAAAGTTTAAATTCGACAATATTGGCTAAAAGCCTAGTTAATCAATAACTATGGTGGAATTGCCTTTATTTCGAACAAGTTTTGGCTTAAGTCTAATTAATCAATAATTGTGACTAAAAGGCCCTAATTAAACACTTTTTTTATTATGGCAATAAATTGCCTATATTTCAATTTAATTAATCACTTTAGGCAAACAAATTGCCTATAAGTGAAGATTAACCTTTTTAGCGACAAATCGCTTAAATTAAATTTCTTTGGCTAAAAGCCTTCAAACAATTTTTTTTGGCAAATAAACTGCCTTAAATCAATCAACTTTGGCGACAATCGCCCAATTAGCATCATTTGGCAAATTAATTGCCTAAACCAATATTTTGGCTTTAAAAGCCTTAAAACAATTCGTTTGGCACAAATGCCTTAAAAATCAATCTTTTGGCAAGAATAAGCCCAAATTAAATTCTTTTGGCTAAAAGCCTCAAAATCAACATTTTGGCACCAAGTGCCTAAATCCTTCAACCTTTTTGGCAAAATGCCTAAACAAAATGCACAAAGCATACACACACTCATGCATAAAGCATCCCATTCAAAGCCCTCTAAAAGAGGCCTATCGAACTACGTTGACTTTGATCTTCCATTCAAACGGAAGTACGTAGGCACGTTCGGGATCTAACCCCGGGCGGCAAGTCGAATCACATAACCTAGTTTCATCAGCATGACATAGTCTCGGGATCCACCTCGGGTTCGAAGACCATGCCTTAGACATTGGGCTAATTAATCTAGTAACTAGGTTAATTAAAATTGGAGTCATTTAGGGTTTTTCCTAGTTTACCCTAAAACAATTAAACAAGGTGGCGACTCATTCATTCACGTGCATTTCTTCCTTTAGTCACATGCATTCACATGCCTATGGCATTTTGGGGAGGGGTTCACATAATGCTAAACTTCGAACATATTGGCTAAAGTGCCTAGTTAATTAATAACTACGGTGTAATTGCCGTTATTTCAAACAGTTCGGCTAAAAGTCCAATTAATCAATAATTGTGGCTAAAAGCCTTAATCAATCACATTTTTGGCAACAAATTGCCTACAATTTAGTCAATCGCGTTTTGGCAACAAATTGCCTACAGTTTAATCAATCGCTTTTTGGCAACAAATTGCCTATAATTCAAATAACCACTTTTTGGCGACAAATAGCCTAAATTACATATCATCTTTTGGCATGAATGCCTTAGTCATTTTGGTGACAAATCGCCCAACGAAACCCCTTTAGCACAAATGCCCTTAATCATTTTGGCGACAAATCGCCTAACCAATCTTTGGCAACAAATTGCCTAATCAATATCAACTTTTGGCACAAATGCCTTAATCAACCATTTTGGCGATAAATAGCCCAAACATCAATTTTTGGCAATAAATTGCCCAATCAAGCACCTTTTGGCAACAAATGCTTAAAACAGAAAATCAATCAATCTTTGGCAAAAATGCCTAAAAATGCACGAAGCATGCACACACTCATGCATAAAGCATACCCCTTCAAGGTGCCTTTGAATAGGCTTTATCGAACTACGTCGGCTTTGATCTCTCATTCAAACGAGAGTACGTAGGCACGTTCGGGATTCAACCCCGAGCGGCAAGTCGAAATCACCAAAACACTTTATTGGTCCAATTGCATCAATTTACCTTGCAAAACATTTACACTTAGGTTAGTTAATCAGCATGACATAGTCTCGGGATCCACCTCGGGTTCGTAGATTGTGCCTTAAACTTTGGGATAATTAATCTAAACTTAGGTTAATTAAAATTGGAGTCATTTAGGGTTCTTTCTTAGTTTTCCCTTATAAAAATAAACTAGGTGGCGACTTCATAAAACACACATGTGAGCATACCTCGTTCTAGCACAATTTTGCCTTCGGGGGAGGGTTCACAGTTTGGCGACTTCACTGGGGAGTCTATGTAATCATTTTGCATAAAGTGGACTACAATTGCTGCATCCACTAACCTGCCCTTCTTCAGGGTATTATTTTTATTGTGCTTTGTTTTGCAGGGTACCCTAACACGAATCAAGTGTTCTTTCTTTAAGAATACTGGATAAGGAAATTTGGACTTAATTGTAAAATTTAATTAAAACATTTAAATTTGTTGATTTATTTGCACGATTGAGAATCTTTTTCTTCATTGCATAAAAAAACGAATTTCAAATGAATTTCTTCTCTTCTGTTCAAATTTCTGAGTCTGGATAGCGAGTAGCGTTAATCGGCAGGTCTCCTTGATTTTGTCGACGGATAGCCAAAGTGTCCTCCCTGTTACCGCAAACCATCCCTAATCCTTTTGGGGGTGGCCCATGAGTATGCGTACTGTTGGACCCACGCGAAACTCTTTGTTTCACATGTGGTTAGGTATATCCTTACTCAAGGTTCAAGGGTCCCTTAATAAGCCGATTTTCTATTTGTGTCATAGCCTATAGAACCTATCCTTTAGGGCTGTATGCACCCAATGATGTGAATCATATCATTAAAACGAATTATGACGTGATATTGTGTGCATTCATGACATATCATCTCATAAACATTAAAAACATTAAAAAGAGCACAAAATATTATTTTTAGTCATGCACAATTGGACAAGGGAGTCGATCTACCTCACATTCAACTACCCTGATACACAATACTACCCACTGTACCCTAATCCAGCTACCTTTATCCTAGCAGGTACCCGCTATTCGAGTGCCTACCCAAGTTCTAGTCACATCTACAGTGCTATCACCAACCTCACCAGCTTCACCAACCTCACCAGCTTCACCAACTTCACCAACTTCAACTGCACCAATGGCATCACTTGCTGACATCCAAAATCTCATGGAACAACTGGAAGCCAGAATAGAGGCTAGAATGAATGAGGCATTAGCTGCCCAGAGAACTGCCCTAATAGCTGAACTAGGTAGTGGTAATGGAAATGGGGCTTCCGCTGGGGGAAGTGATCCTACTACCTCCAATTAGGGACCTGCTGCTGGACCGACGTCCTCAAACCCTGCCCTTAACCTGGATGACATGCCCTCTAGAACTGCTGCTGAGCTAGAACCTCAAAAAATGAAAGAAAAACTAGAACTCTTAAAAAGGTCAATCACTGCCCTTAAAACACATAAGGAAGTGGTGGACATGGACTCCTTGTCCTTATTCCCTGAAGCAAGATTGCCGACAAAGTTCAAGATGCCTAACATGGACAAGTTTGATGGAACCACTTGTCCCAAAATGCACCTGAAAATGTATATGGGTGCCCTCAACCCGTTTGGCTTGAACAGCGAGCTCCTTGCTCAGTTGTTTCAACAATCTCTGACTGGTGCTGGTTTGAGATGGTCTGTCAGCCTGGATCGGACTAAAATGAAGACCTGGGAAGACATTTGCAATGCGTTTAACACGCAGTACCACTATAATATAGAGGTGGATGTTACTCGGAGAGAACTGGAAACCACCAAACAAAAGAGCAACGAACCCTTTTCCTCGTTCCTTACGAGGTGGAGGGCCAAGGCCGCCCAAATGATCAATCGGCCTTCAGAACAAGAACAGGTAGACATAATCATCAAAAATCTGCTGCCGGTCTATCAACAACAATTGCAAACTCAGTACCTACCAACGTTTCTGTCGCTCATTGCTACTGCAACCAAGGTAGAGGATTTAATCCAAATGGGTCAACTGAAAGAAGACTCGGGTACCTCAAAATATAAGAAGCCTAGCCAAGCTAGCAAAGTTCACGAAGTGGCAAGTATCACCCCCATGAACCCTTTACGTGTGGGGAATATGAGAAATGGCAGCCAGTCGAGGAGGACTTACACTGATCTCGGGATGCCAATCCTTTTTGTATTCCGAGAGGCTGTCAAGGCAAATTACATTAAGCCTTTGGAAGCAAGGCCACCACCCAACCCATTGCAGAGGAACTATAGGGCTGATGAATACTGTGAGTACCATCAGGGTAACGGGCACAAAACTGAAGCATGTTGGATGCTTAAGAACCGCATCCAAGACCTGGTGGATAACGGTTCAATCATTCCAAAGAGTAAGCCAAATATTAGCACTAATCCTTTACCAAATCACGGGATAAATGCTATCGTTGCTGACCAGGAATTGATCGATCCTTTCGAACTATTCCTAGAAATGAATGACATCTGTGTCCTGGACCTGAATGACTTATCTGAAGAGGTCGATGTAATGACCAGGAGAAGAAAGAAGAAGATTATACAGATGCGGCCTTACCTTTTAACTTTGAATGGCCATTTCTGCAAACCGAGAGAAACAATTCCTTATTGTGGCTTCCAAGAACCACTCTACTGCCCGACAGCTAAGAAAATGCTGCCCGGGCTGGAAATATTTGCTGATGCCTAGGACAACAAGCCAAGGGCAATAACCGAGCTGGAGATAGAAGATCTCATGCAGCCCAGTCTCTTTGACGAGGTTGCAGTTATTACTAGTAATGATGGGAACCAAGACTTGTTGAGCCTGATCAAGCCGAATAAAGGGCCTCTCACCAACTGGTATACCGAGGAGGAGCGCGTTGCTGACAAAACCCTTCCTGAGCCAAACCTAGAGTCTAGACCTGATGCCAAGTCCTGTACTGAGTCTGAGTCTAACCCTGAGTCTAAAATCGAGTCAGAGTCCAGTTTCGAGTCTTCTGTATCGGATTTGGAAAATCCGGATTTTAAATTTGATGTAATTTTTGAGGATGATTCCATCCTTATCAATAAAAGCTTACAGATCATTGGTTACCCTGCGTGTCAATCTTTCCAAGCATATCCTAGGAAAAATAATGAAAAAGAAATAAATGAAATAAAAAATGAAAAAGAGAAAATAATCATTGGCAAAGAAGAAAATGAACATACATACATTGCATCTGACCGTGTGAACAGGGAACAGATCATTGAATGCTTGAAAAAGTTTGCCGATTGCTTCATGTGGAAGGCTAGTGACATCACAGGTATTGACCCAGCAATAGCAGTACACAAGATTCCAGTGTACCCCGAGGCTAAGCCGGTAAAACAGAAGCTAAGGAGGCTGAAAACAGAATGATCCTTGAAAATCAAGGAGGAAGTAGCTAAGCAATTGGAAAACAAGTTCATAAAGCCCATTGCCTACCCAACATGGTTAGCAAACATAGTGCCGGTTCCTAAGAAGGATGGAAAGGTGCGAATGTGTGTTGACTACCAGGATTTGAATAAAGCATGTCCGAAGGATGATTTTCCTTTACCTCATATTGACTTGTTGGTTGACCGAATGGCTGGACACGAGATGGTCTCCTTGACTGATCTCGCTGTCGGGTACAATCAGATAATGATGCATTTGCCAGACAAAGAGAAGACGGCATTCATCACGGAGTGGGGAACCTACTGCTATAGGGTCATGCCTTTTGGACTCAAAAATGCCGGGGCAACTTATCAAAGAATAGCAACAACTATCTTCCACGACATGATTCATAAAGAAGTTGAGGTGTATGTGGACGACATGGTTGTTAAATCGAAAACAGCTGAAGAACATACCACAGCACTTGAGAAGTTCTTCCTTAGGCTTTGAAAGTACAATTTAAAGCTCAACCCGGCAAAATGTCTATTTGGAGCTACATCCGGAGTATTTCTGGGGCATATGGTCAGCCGGAAAGGCATAGAGATTGACCCTTCAAAAGCCAAAGCCATTTTGGAAATGCCAACACCGAAGACGGAAAAGGAAGTTCGGGGTTTCCTGGGAAGGCTACAGTACATCAGCCGGTTCATTAATCAATTGGCCGATACTTGTGGTCCGATCTTCAAATTACTCAGGAAAGGGGTATCCGTCAAATGGAACGAAGATTGTCAGAAAGCCATTGATCAAGTCAAACAGTATCTATTATCTCCGCCAGTCTTACAACCACCAAGGCCAGGAAAACCTTTACTATTGTACCTATCAGTGACAGAAGAAGCGATGGGTGCAATGCTAGCTCAACAAGCGGAAGACACCAGGGTAGAGAATGCCATGTACTATCTTAGCAAAAGGATGCCAGACTATGAGTTGAAGTATAATAAGATAGAGAAGTTATGTCTGGCTCTAGTTTGGGCTTGTACAAAGCTGCAGCACTACCTTTCATCCTATACCACATATGTTATCTCTGAATCGAACCCCTTGAAATTCCTTATGGAGAGGCCGGTTCTTGACAGTAAGATGGCTAAGTGGGTATCAGTGCTCGTAGCCTATGACTTGAAATTTGTACAACGGAAGGCAGTAAAAGGAGGAGCCTTGGCTGACCAATTGGCGGAACTACCCGTGGAAGACGAAATGAAAGAAGTGGAGTTTCTTGACGAAGATCTCTTGAACGTGGAAAATGACGTTTGGGAGATGTATTTTGATGGAGCTTCGAATTATCACGGAAATGGAATTGGAGTTGTGTTCAAAACCCCTTGTGGAGAATACGTCCCAATCGCAGTTAAGTTAGATTTCGACTGCACCAACAATGAAGCCGAGTATGAAGCTTGCATTAAGGGGTTAGAAGCGGCCTGGAAAAAGAGATAAAAGTCCTTAGGGTTTTCGGGGATTCCAATTTAATAGTCTCTCAAGCTCTAAGGAAGTGGAAAATTAAGGAAGAGCGTTTGGTTCCTTACCTACAACTCTTGGATGAATTGGCTCAACAATTCGAGGATCTGTCTTTCCATTACTTGCCCCGAGCCAAGAACCAGTTTGCTGATGCCCTTGCTACTTTAGCTTCCATGGTCAATGTAGAGGGGAACCAAATCATTCGACATTTGACAGTTCGGCTACAGAAACAGCCGGCCCACATCATGAATTTGGTCGATGACAAGCCTTGGTTTTGGGACGTACAGAATTATCTTCGGAACGAGGCTTACCCGGATGGATCCTCGAAGACTGATCAATGGACATTGAGACGGTTAGCATCCGGATATTTCCTTACTGGGGGAGTTCTATATAAAAGAAGTTGGAACGGTTTGCACCTAAGATGCGTAGATGAAGGGGAAGCTCAAACCATTATGGATTCCTTACACAACGGGGAGTCCAGTCCACACATGCACGGGATAGCTCTAGCTCGAAAAATTATGAACCTGGGTTATTACTGGTCAACTATGAATGCAGATTGCGTGAGGCACGCGTAGAAGTGCCATGAGTGTCAAATTTTTTGCTAAGCTGCAAAAACAGCCTCCAGTCAATTTGAATCCCATTGCTTCACCTTGGCCCTTCGCAACTTGGGGCATAGATGTGATCAGAAAGATCCACCCAAAGGCTTCCAATGGTCATCAATTCATCCTGGTTGCTGTGGATTATTTCACTAAGTGGATCGAGGCAGCCTCTTATTCAGTTTTGAATGCCAAGAAGGCGGCACAGTTCGTTCATACTAACATCCTTTGTCGGTACGGAACGCCATTCGAGATCATCACTGATAATGGGTCCCACTTTTAGAGTGAATTTTCAGATTTGTTAAAAGAAAAGAGAATCCAACATCAGAAGCCCTCACCCTATCGTCCACAAACAAATGGGGCTGTAGAGGCTGCAAATAAGGCTATAAAAGTCATTTTGTAGAAGACAGTTAAAAAGCACAAAGCTTGGCACTAACAGTTACCAAATGCCCTATGGGGATATAGGACTTCAATCAAAATGCCCACCGGAGCAACTCCGTATTCCTTGGTATATGGTATGGAGGCAGTGCTGCCTGTTGAACTGGAAGTTCAGTCGGCAAGAATCATCTGGGAAAGCCAAATCAGCGAAGCAGATTGGGTCCAGAATTACCACCTCCAACTCCTGGGTATTCATGAGAAAAGATTACAAGCGATCCACCGAACGCATGTTTACTAGAGGAGAATGGCTCGGCATTTTAATAAGAAGGTCAAAGATCGAAAATTGGAAGAAGGTTGTTTGGTCTTGAAGGAAATTAGACAACCAGTCATAGACCCACGTGGGAAGTTCCACCCTCATTGGGCTGGGCCCTACATTCTAAAGAGAATACTGTCCGGTGGAGCCGTCATTTTGACTGATTTAGATGGTTTAGAGTTCACGAATCCATGTAATTTAGATCAGTTAAAAAGATATTATGTGTAATTATGATCATTGCATGATGTAAAAAAGAGCTACATTAGACCTGATTCTCCTCGGAAAAAAGAAATTATGTATCGGAGATATGTAGGCAACCCTCTTTGGGCGCGGTCTAAACATTAATGAAAAAAATCATTTCATAATTCATTCTTCTTTGCCAAAAAAAAGAGGAAAGAAAAGAGAAAAAGTGCAAAAAAAAAAAAAAAAAAAAAAAAAAAAGAAGAACCCGCTAAGTTGAAAACCCGAAAAGGGCGGCTTAGGCAAAAGTCAGGGCCCGCTAAGCTGAAAACCCGAAAGGACGGCTTAGGCAAAAATGGGTAGCTCGCTAAGCTGAAAACCCGAAAGGGCGACTTAGGCAAAAGTTAGAGCTTGAATAAATAAATTGGGAAATGCTTGGAAAGCCCAAAAGTCAAAACTATAATGTCATTCCGTTTCAAAGTAATACAGTCAAGCAAAAGAGTCCATAAAGTTCAAAAAACAAAAAAAAAAAAAGACAAAATAAAAGTCTAAGTCCAAAAAAAAAACATACATCCAAAGAAAAAAATCCAAAGTCAAAATTCCAAATAAAGTCTAGAGTCCAAAAAAAATCTAAGCGTCCCATCACCTACGTGGGGCAACATCCTCAATGTCGTCTTTAGGTGCTAAACCCTCTCCAACTTCGCCTGTCCGAGGAGCCATCACAATCTCCTCATCAGTCCCGTCCGCATCATCGGTGCCAACCTGAGCCCAACCCTCAAGTGCACTCAGCAGTGCGTTCCTCCTTGGCCTCTCAATCGGCCAAACAGCAGCAATGAACCAGGTTCGGTACTCTGGAGAAGTATGAACACCGGTAGGATTAGGTAGGGGCCTAACCATGTGATGATCTCTAACCCAGGCCTTAAAGATGGCTCGGGTAACACCCGGAGTAATAACTGAATCAACAGAAGTGCCATCCACAATCGAAACAGTCTGGTCTATCCCCATCTGCCTTAAAACGCGCGAAGCGCAGTACCACATGCAATGTGTAAGGCCTAGCAGGTAAACTCGGGTATGGCGGAAGCTAACCTGGATAAAGCGGGTGATGTCATACCAGGAAATGTACCACAATACCTCATTTGGACCCAACTCAATCAGCCATGAGGTCCATGCATCAGTAGACGGATGAGTGATCAGGATCCTCCGCATGCGATACTGAGAGAGGTTATAAGGCAAGAAAGTAGGAGCAGCAACCACTTGGAGGTGGTCCTTTAACCAAACCTGAGTATAGATCCTTTCTATTACGAAGGAATGAACCAAAAGAAAGAAGAGACAATAAGGAAAAAGGAGAAAGGAAAATACCTGGAGAATGATCAGAGAGGACACATTTCCTCCATCATGGCACCGAATCGAAAAACGTGGGCCTCCGGGTCCCAAAATCTGATGCAGGCCTGTAAAAAATCCCAGTCTATAACCACTCCCCTAAGGGTAGCAATAGGAGATAGACCGTACCTCCCCAAACTGATCTTTTGTACCTTGGAGAGACTCTTAGTCCAATTGTGCATGCTGTGGTTGTAAAAGGGATTCATTTTTTGAAAAAAAGATCAGAAATTGAAAAAAAATTGCAAAAAAAGAACCCTTTTTTTTACAAATCAAAGTGGATAATCATGCATACGTATAAAATTTTCAGTACTAACCAAGTGCAGGTACAATCAAAGTACAGTACAGAAGTACAGGCAAGGAAAATAGCCAAAAGGCGGGTCTTCTGGACGCGTCCGATTTTCGCCTTCAAAATTTGTTTTTCAGACAACCAGCGACTCCCATAAATCATTTTTATGGTTGCCGGTGGGGGACAACTGTGAATACTCAAATTTTGAGGCTCAAAGAACCTGTTTTCCCGGACTGCAAACAGTCCGGCCGGAACGGAGGCCATTCGGAAAGTTCACCGAAAGTATGCCAATATAGACTTGAAACGTCCGGAAAATTACGAGGATCGCGGAACTGGTCCCGGAATATTTTTTAGAGGTACGGAACTCCCGAAAAGGCCTTTGGAACGAAAAACTAGCGAGTGGACAAGATAGGGTGGCAGCGCCCGCCGTCCAGCCTGGTTTTTCCCTATAAAAACAGCCCCGAATCAACAGTTTTAGACACTCGGTCTATGTTGACAGACGCTCTCTTCTCTCCTACGCTCCTTGCGGTTCTTCTACTGCTTTTCTGCATTTAGTGTAGGCTTTTATTACTCTGCTGTTGTGATATTTGGTCACTTAATTGAATTAATTTTAATTAGTATTCCCCAAACGAGGAACTTAATCTGGAATTTTCAAACTGAAGCTAAGAAGCGGCCGCCGATTAACTCAAGTAATAACGAAACTCTGCCCATTTAATTTCAGCATTTTGTGCATATTCTCTTCTACTCTAAACTCTAATTAAATAACTGCATTCACACCATCGTCATCTTGGTAGTAAATTGCCTTAAGTAAATAAGTTTAGGCTAAAATGCCCGGTTAATCAATAATCGTGGTATTAATGCTAAACTTCGAACATATTGGCTAAAGTGCCTAGTTAATTAATAACTACAGTGTAATTGCCGTTATTTCGAACAGTTCGGCTAAAAGTCCAATTAATCAATAATTGTGGCTAAAAGCCTTAATCAATAATTGTAGATAAAAGCCTTAATCAATCACGTTTTTGGCAACAAATTGCCTACAATTTAGTCAATCACGTTTTGGCAACAAATTGCCTACGGTTTAATCAATCGCTTTTTGGCAACAAATTGCCTATAATTCAAATAACCACTTTTTGGCGACAAATCGCCAAAATATCACCTTTTCTTTGGCAATAAATTGCCTACATTACATATCATCTTTTGGCATGAATGCCTTAATCATTTTGGCGACAAATCGCCCAACGAAACCCCTTTGGCACAAATTCCCTTAATCATTTTGGCGACAAATCGCCTAACCAATCTTTGGCAATAAATTGTCTAATCAAATATCAACTTTTGGCACAAATGCCTTAATCAACCATTTTGGCGATAAATAGCCCAAACATCAATTTTTGGCAATAAATTGCCCAATCAAGCACCTTTTGGCAACAAATGCTTAAAACAGAAAATCAATCAATCTTTGGCAATAATGCCTAAAAATGCACGAAGCATGCACACACTCATGCATGAAGCATACCCCTTCAAGATGCCTTTGAATAGGCTTTATCGAACTACGTCGGCTTTGATCTCTCATTCAAACGAGAGTACGTAGGCACGTTCGGGATTCAACCCAGAGCGGCAAGTCGAAATCACCAAAACACTTTATTGGTCCAATTGCATCAATTTACCTTACAAAGCATTTACACTTAGGTTAGTTAATCAACATGACATAGTCTTGGGATCCACCTCGGGTTCGTAGATTGTGCCTTAAACTTTGGGATAATTAATCTAGACTTAGGTTAATTAAAATTGGAGTCATTTAGGGTTCTTTCTTAGTTTTCCCTTATAAAAATAAACTAGGTGGCGACTTCATAAAACACACATGTGAGCATACCTCGTTCTAGCACAATTTGCCTTCGGGGGAGGGTTCATAATATCCTGAAATCTTATGTGTGATAAGACATGTTTTTTGTTGACCCACATCTCATATGGATTTGTATTAACAAATTTGAATGAAACTTTGTTTAGAAGGTAAATCGCAGTGTTTAAGACATAACCCTAAAAAAAGGGAGGTAAGTTTATAAAACTCATCATAGATCTTACCATATCTAATAAGGTATGGTTCCTCCTTTTTGACACTCCATTATATTGGGGTGTTCCAAGTGGTATCCATTGCGAAAGAATCCCATTTTCTAATAGATAATCTCAAAACTCATGGCTTAAGTATTCTCCACCTCAATCGGATCCAAGTTTTTCAATACTTTTCCCAGTTTGTTTCTCAACTTTATTTCTGGATTCCTTGAACTTTTCAAAAGATTCATATTTATGTTTCATTAAATATATATAGCCATATCTAATATAATCATTAATAAATGTAATGAAATATGAATATCCACCTTTGATTTGGGTAGTCTTCAGTCCACATAAATTTGTATATATTAGATCTAATAATTCTTTTGACCTTTCACATTTTCCTGTAAATGGTGCTTTAATTATTTTATCCCTTAAACATGATTTACAAGTTTCATATTATTCATAATCAAAAGGTTCAAAATAACATTATTTATGTAACTTAGTGATTCTTGTTTCATCATTGTGACAAAGTCTATAACGGCAAAGATATGGTAAGCTTTTATTATCCATTTTAGGTTTTTTTTGTTGTTTATATTGAGAATGGGTATATCAATAGAAATATTATATGAACTGTCTATATAAGTTCCAGTTCTATAATAAACGTATTAATTACAACAGGAACAAGTATTATTTCAATAACAAATGTAAATCCATCATTCAAAGCTAAATGAACTAAAATAATGTTTCCACAAAGTACTGGAATAAAATAACAATTATTTAAGTTTAATACTAAACTCGAAGATGGAGAAAAATGATATAGCTAATGCAACAACCTTTACTCCATTGGTCACACATAGGTCCATCTCTCCTTTTCTTAATTTTCTACTTTTCTTTAATAATGCATGTTATTACAAATGTGACCACCACATCTAATATCTAAGTAATACCCAAGAACTAGAATTAAAAAGTAGAAAGATGAATTTCAATCATAAACATACCTAAAGTTGAACATTTAGCAAGCTTCTTTGCCTTCACAGTCACGAGATATTCCCTACAGTTCCTCCTCCAGTGGCCTTCTTTGCCACCGTGGTGGCAAGTACCCTTTTATTTCTTCACACCTCCATTGGGCTTTTGAGGATACGAAAGGGTTTTTTAGCATAGGAGTAAAATGGGTTTGGTTTATTTTAATTTATTAAATTGGTTTTCTTTTATTATACCCATTTATTAACCCTCAAAAGGCGATCCTTTTATAAAGGGATTAAAAAACGACTCTTACTTTGGTAAGAATTTTGATTTGGAGTCTCCACCTTCTTTAGAAAAAATAGCACGAATTAATCAATTTTTTAGAAAAGAACCCTCGTGGCTCGCTTTGATTCAAGCACTTCTCTTACGTCTCTCCCTCTTCAACGTTTCGAACGACGAGAACAAGACATGATAGAATACTCCTATATGACTTAAAGAAAACATGTTATGTGATGCATAAAGAAACATAAGTCAACATAGATATATACAAATAAAAGGGACGGGAGTTGGGAAATGCATGATCTCTACCCTTATATCTCTCACACACGATTCATGGTCGAAGAGTCTTATCTAAAAACCCTAGGTCAAAGTGGTTGGGCCAATAAACCATCATGAGGTTTTGGACCGACATCTCTCGCATTTATTGGATGAATGACATATCATTATTTACTATGGTATCCCTATAGGAAGGAACTATGGTCATTTACATGAGCTTAGGTCGAGTTAAATAAGTCTTGGATTCCATAAGCAAAAATTGGTTGTTTTCTCCCATTTAGTTTTAGGTCTAAGCTAATGGTAATAACGAATTGTGCCAATTCTTTTGATATACCAAAAGGTACATGACTTATGGATGGTGTATATTAATCGCAGATTCCAACAATCGAGTAAAGTGAAAGGATCACATCCCCCAATATCACCTTTAGGGTTTAGGGTAGAAAGGAGATTAAGAAGAAAATAATGCATGAATGCCATTTATATATACAAAAAGTAACTTAATTTTGAGTTAATAATATTATCAACAATTGTCAATAAATGGACAACATCGGAGTCAACTCCTTATTCAAACCCAAAATTGAAAACCAGAGATTCCAGATTCGATCCCCAGCAGAGTCGCCAGACTGAGGATGCAGAAAGGTTTTTTGCAAAGGAATAAAATGGGCTTGGTTTGTTTTAATTTATTAGATTGATTTTCTCTTGTTAGACCCATTCATTAATCCTAAAGGCAATCGTTTTATAAATGGATTAAAAAATGGCTCTTACTTCGGTAAGAGTTTTGATTTGGAGTCACCACCCTCTTTAGGGAAAATATCAAAAATTAATTGATTCTTTGGTATCAACTAATCTGGTTTTAAATCAGAGACTAGGTAAGGGAGTTTGGTACAATAATGGGAAGGCATTAGGCACCCGAAACCGCCCGGTTAGAAATCGGCCTCCTTCGTTGTCCATTTATTCACAATACTTGATGGTAAAATTAACTCTGATTGAGATGTAAAAATCTTTTATGCAATTTTTAAAGACCATGGCAAACAAACATATTAACAAACACATAAAGCATAAAATAAATCATCCAAAGAAGGGGGAAAGGAGAAAAGAGTTACGACCAATATCCTATTAATACAATTTACCCTTTAACCCATTAAAATTTCCTAACCCATTATTATAAATAAGCAATAATAGAACCCATTAAGGTCTTTTACATCAAGCTTAATAATTACCAACAATAAATAAACTTAACCATACAACCACAATCACAGAATATATACACCAACAAAATTAAACATACACACTCATTCATTCATAATGACAAAGTAATGAATGTTAATGTTGATATATTGTAAGGTTTGATTAACAAAACTAAAGAGCAATAAAGTAAAGTGCATCAAAATAAAGAACTGGAATTTAAAATGTGTAAAGCTAAAGGAACAGTAAACTAAAAGCATTAATTTAACGGTTTAAACAATATCTAAGATCAAAGTCTTGAAGTTCATCATGGTTTATGAACAAATTGATTCATCACTACCGGTTTCTTATTGATTTTATGTTTATTTAGTCTATAATGAGTCGCATTCGCGATTTAGAGCAAGATAGCCCTGTGCTTGACTCAAAGGAACTCTGAATCGAGACCATTTTATTGATTTTTATGTTCTAGACCTTTGAAATGAAGGTTCGTACGCCACTATAGAATTCTTCTAGTTGATCACTGATTTCGCTCCCAACTAGTTATAAGAAGGTGTTTTTAAGACACCCAAATCAAGAAAAAGATGAAGAAATGTTAAAAGGCTCTCAAGGGTTACCTTATCTTGAAGAAATCCAAAGAGTTTGGGGAAAAAGGAATCAAAGACCCAAAACCTTTCAACTTGAATCAATGAATCCGAGATAAGTTTTAATCTCAGTGTTTCTGGGTTTTTTAGTCACTAAATAAGGGATGAATTTCTATAAATGTTTGTATAAACACCTAGAATCCAAGAGAAAACACAAGTTTTCTTAGGTTAAAGGCGTTGAGTATAAAAAAAATAAGAGTTTCCCTTATCCACTTAAAAAAACCTCCTTTGCATAATTCCCAATGTCCTATTTATAAGCAAATGGTAAAAGTGTTGCCCTATTCTAGGGCTTAGGTGGCAAGTGCCACTGGTGGGCCCTAAAATCGATCCGAGCCGTTTTTACTAAATTAGACCGGGTGGCACGTAAAATGAGGTGGCATACCAAAAAGTGCGTCGAGCAGACCTAAAGCACTTCCTAGGCCCAGTTTTGCTGCGAAATCCCTAGAAATCCAAAAAAGTAAATACAATCAAACAACTCAATTATCTTAGCCGCGGACCATTGGTTCGGGAATTAGAGCAATCGGATGTCCCAATTCGGTTTTATGCAGAAAGGTTATCATCACTTAGAATTTTGGGACAAAAATTGAGCGTCTGCAGCTTCAAATGCCTTCTTCTTATTCTACTTCTTCTTGGGCTTCTTCTTAGCTTTAGAAGACTGAACTAGAAGTACATGAGCTTTATCCTTCTTAAAGGTTCCTCCAATAGTGGTAAGCACATCTAACAACTCAGGTATGAATGCATCCAACTTGTTCATATTAAAATTCAAAATAAATTGTGAATAGCTAGGTGGTAAGGAGTATAAGACTAAGTCAATAGTTAATTCATGGTCCATACAATGTCTAATTGGCCCAATTTCTCAAAATAACCAATCATTTTCAGAGCGTGAACACGGACTGAAGAGCTTTCTGCTATTTTACAGCGGAACAATTCTTTAGAGGCTCATACCTCTCAGCCCCACCTTGAGAATCAAATAGTTCCCTGAGATGTAAGATAATGGTGCAATCATCCATATTATCATGCTGCTTTTGAGGGTCAGGAATCATACTGGCTAACATTAGACATGTAGCTTGCTCGACATCATCAATATGATGAATATAGTTATCCTTTTCCTCATCAGCAACATCATTAGTGGGAATATCAGGTTTGTTTTTATTAAGGACATATAACCTCTTTTCTTGCTTGAGAACAATTCTCAAATTGCGATACTAGCCCAAACAGTTGACCTTGAGAATTTCAATAGCATATGGAAGAGTTCCATACAAATCAGGATTTTGTTTGATGTTCGCAATCTACTGAACGGTTGCCGAATTCTACTTTATTTGTGGCATAATCGGGCACTCAAAAAAGTTTTTCCATAACTTGGTGGAGGGATTGTTGCCGCCATAAGAAGTATGTATTCCTTTAAAATTAGGTCTGGTTCACAGGGGTTTGTCAGGCTGAGGGAGCGCAATGGTTGCAAGATGAAGTTCCGATGGAGTAGGCAGCTACTAAGGAAATAGTTGGAGTTGGAGGAAATAGTGGAAGTCAGTTTGATCCCATACACAAAGCTGATTGTGGCCTAGAAAGGGATCGTGGGAAGGTGGTTACAACTACCTCCATAATGTTGTGTTTAACAAAAGACAAGGAGCATGTTTTCAAAGGGCACTCAAACATAATTGGCCTGGGCCTTGATTTAGATAATTTGGCCATTAATGACGCTAAGAGAAGTCATTTTGATAGGGGGGGTCCTGGGAGTTAAAAGTCCAATGGTTGATGGCAAGTCCCTTGTGTTGGTGGCTTCAGCTAATTTTTGGGTAGGACCTGAGACTCAAGCCCACCGAGCCCAATGATTTGCCTTTCTAGGAAATATCTTAGTCAAGGCAACCCACGAATAGTTCGAGTCTTAAAAGACCTAACTTGTAACCATAAGCCCAGTTGTGTTTTTTAATTGAAACGAAGATCAATAGGGCTCGGGTTGAAGGTGTTAGGAGGGCTCTGGATTATACCAGTTGTTTTGCTGTAGACAGTGTCGAGCTAAGCAAGGACTTGGATCTTTTCTGGAAAAGTAAAGACTTGGCTCAGTTACTCAGCTTTTCACAATATCATATCAACATCATTGTTAAATCTCCTAATCAGGTGACTTGGCGACTAACCGGCTTTTATGGGAGACTGAAAGAGGACAACAGAGGGAATCTTAGAACCTTCTTCGGTCCCTACAAATTCTTCAGACCTTCCTTGGTGTGTAGCAGGCAATTTCAATGATGTCCTAAGCTCTAATGAGAAAAGGGGACGCCACATTCAGCTTTAATGGTTGATTGATGGTTTTCGAGCGGCAATGAATGATTGAAATTTTGTGGATATTGGAATGACAGGGAACCCGTTCACTCGGGAAAGATGGAGAGGTACAAAAAATTGGGTCGAAGAGAGGCTGGATAGGGTCCTTGTATCTCTTAAATGATTGGATCAGATTCGGGGACGGAGTGTGTGCAATGTAGTAGCCATAGCATCAAACCACTATCCGATTCTCCTGCACCATCCTGTAATTCGATCTTCTAGTCACAGTCGGTTCAAGTTTGAAAATATTTGGCTTAAGG
The DNA here is from genome assembly GCF_041381405.1 of Jatropha curcas. Taxonomy (NCBI): domain Eukaryota; kingdom Viridiplantae; phylum Streptophyta; class Magnoliopsida; order Malpighiales; family Euphorbiaceae; genus Jatropha; species Jatropha curcas. Next base: position 5,377,524 of record NC_143157.1, on the reverse strand, counting down.
AGGTTGAATGTCATCCAGTTGTGAAAAAATGTTGGAACTCGAATTGTTCAAATCCTTGTTGGAAAGGATTTCAGTTTGTGGGGCTGCTCTTGCCACCTGGGATGGAGGTTTTCTTAAGGAACGACGTATACAACTTGCACGTTTGAAGCAAAAAATTTCTGGGCTCTGCTCTAAGCTTGATGCTTTGTCTATTGCACAACTGAAAGAGACGAATAGGGATTTGATCATTGCTTGGAGGCTATGGAAGTTTACTGGAAACAATGGGCTCAACAACTATGGCTTAAAAATGGGAATGCGAATGCTAAACTTTTCCATTCCTAGGCATCGTCTAGAAAAGGAAAATTTTGCTTCTGCGATTTAAGTACGGAGGAGGTGCTTTCGGATTATTTTAACCATCTGTCCTAGTCTTCGGGTAGTAATGGAGGGCCGGTTTAGATTGTGTTGATGTTGTTGTATCCTCTGATCAAAACCAAGACACCTCTCACGTGATTATACTAGAGACAAGGTGGAGGCAATTTTTTCCATGCACTCTGACAAATACCTAGGGCCCACTGGAATGAATCCTACATTTTTCCAAAAGTTTTGGTCAATTATTGGGACTAATGTTACTACAGCTTGTTTGGGATTTTTGAATAGCGACTTTTTTCCTTCTGCTCTAAACCAGACATATATTGTTCTCGTTCCAGAAAAGAAAAATCTTACTTGTATAATGCGCTGTTCAAGATTATCTCCGAAGTAATGGCTAACAGGTTGAAAGGGGTGTTGTCGAGTCTTATCTCTTGTGCTCAGAGTGCCTTCTTTTCTAGGAAGATTAATCTCAGACAATATTCTAATTGCACACGAAGTGATTCACCATTTAAAAAAGAAAACACAAGGGTCTATAAGAATTGCAGCTATGAAAATTGATGAGTAAAGCCTATGACCATATCAAATGGTAATTTCTTAAAGGGATGTTGGAGCAAATGAGTTTTTGTTCTCAGTTGGTTGTATTGATTATAACATGTGTTTCATCTGTTTCATGTTCAGTTTTGCAGGATGGAGATAAACTGAGGCCTATTTCCCCAGCTAGAGGCTTGAGGCAAGGTTGCCCACTCTCCCCTTATCTGTTCATTCTTTGTGCAGAATATTTACCTAGGACTGCCATCTATGATTGGCCGAAACAAAAAAGAGGTGTTCTCTTTTGTGAAGGATAAAATATGGCGAAAAATCACAAGTTGGAAAAATTATTTTTATCCCATGCCGGAAAAGAAGTTCTTATCAAATTAGTCCTCCAAGCTAGACCCACTTATGTAATGGGAGTGTTTTATGTTGTCACCTACTGTTTGTACTGAAATTGAAAGAATGCTCAACAGATTTTTTTGGGGTAATGGTCAGGTCGAGAATCAAGGGATCATATGGAGGAGATGGGAGCTGTTGATTGTACAAAGCTTTAGGGGGGGACTTAATTTTTATTGTTTGCGTCAATTCAATATCGCTTTACTTGGAAAGCAAATTTGGAAGCTTTTAACATTTCCGGATTCACTGGTTTCCAGATTATTCAAAGCTCGATATTGCCCATTTTGCTCCCTATTCGAATCGAAGTTGGGTTCTAATTCAAGTAGTGTTGAAGTAGTATCCAGGCAGCTCTCTCTTTGATCAAATCGAGGGCGGTAAAGAAGATTGGCTGTGGAGATTCTGTTTCTATCTGGCATGATCTGTGGCTCTTAGATCCTCATAATCTGAAGGTTATCACTCAAATGCCTGCAGATTGTGATTATCTTATGTATTCTCAATTTTTGATTCTGAGAATAGTTGGAGGAGGGATGTGGTTAGTTCATTGTTTGAACAAAAGGATATGGATTGCATTTTGTCTATCCCTTTGAGTTCTGGAACAAGTGAGGATGATTGGATATGGTTAGAGTAGAATGGGATCTTCTTGATGTGAAGTGCTTATAAGGTTCTAACGGTTGGTGCTCTCACAGCCATCCCCGATGATATGCGGTTCTTTTGGCACCAACTATGGAACCTGAAAATCCCTCCAAAGATCAAGAACTTGATTTGGCGGATTGAAATTAATTGTCTCCCGGTATGTGATCGTTTGATTTCTAAAGGTTTGGAGATTTCCAACTTGTGTCTGGTTTATGGTGGCATAACAGAATCATTGTTGCATGTTTTTGTGAACTGCAGTTTTGCTCTAGAGTGTTGGACTCGTTCCTTGGAGAGTGTAGTTGATGTCGTTGATCTGCATGAAGGAATATCTATGAATGAATGGCCTTTGAATGTTTTTAGAGTATTAATACTTCCTGATATTCAGTTATTCTGTTTGCTTTTGTGGGTGATATGGCAGAATAGAAACTCAGTGCTGTAGAAGAGAATTACAGCAGATTAATGCTTCTTCGACTTGGTTTTTTTCATGGCAGCAGGCACAGCTTCACTGCGTTTCCCAACCTGTTAGTGGCCCTCAAGGTGTTGTTATTTGGTCTATGCCATCTACAAGTTATCTAAAGTGTAACATCGACGCATCATTGCGCCCCAATTCGAATCAGATGGACGCTGGCTGGATGGTCAAAAATGATAGGGGTGTTAGGTAGTTTGCATGCCAAAAACTGTTCCCTAGAGCTCATTCCCCACAGCTTGCAGAAGCTCTCTCTTTTAGAGGGGAACTAAGTTGGGTAAAACGGAAAGTTCTTCAAAAGGTTGTGTTCGAATCTGATTCTCAAATTCTTGTTCACGCTATGCAGCACAACTCGTATGATAAGTCGTATTAATTGCAAATGTTTTCTTAATGAACTTGTGAATAGTTCTATCTACTTTGTGAAGAGCTCAGCGAATGGCGTTGCTCTTCTGTGCCTGATCTTATGGAGTGGGTTCATATCCCTCCATCTTTTATTCTTGATGCTTTGCTTGTAGATTTGTAGTAATGAATTTCCTACCTTTTAAAAAAAAATTACTAAATGATAAAAATAGGTATTATTATATATATTCGGAGCATAACATTTAAAACCTTAGTTGTCTCTTTCTTTTGTGTTCTTTTATATTTTTTTTCTAAACCACCGTCGTCGACCAAGTCGATGATGGTTTCTTTTTATCGTTTTCTATCTTTTTTTTTTCTATTTTGTTTTCTTTCTAATAAATTTTAAACTTATATCGTTTGGAATAAATTTTGAATTTAGTCTCTCAAATCTATAATAATGGATTCTTTTTGTCCTTTTCTATCTTTTTTTTTTTTTCTATTTTGTTTTCTTTTTAATAAATTTTAAACTTATATCGTTTGGAATAAATTTTAAATTTAGTCTCTCAAATCTATAATAATGGATAAATCTAGAGTATTTTTAGTACCCGCTTAGTGTTATTAATTTTTCTGCTTTCATGTTGTTGTTCCTCGTTATTGAGGAGCTTTTATATGGATCTTTTATTTCTCTAACAATTCGAAATACAAGATCGATTGTTAGTTGCTTATGATTAAAGACTTCAGACTTTCAAGTTCAGGCAAGTTTCTTTTACCAATGGAGTCTGGTAGTGCAACATGTTTCTCCATTAAAATTTAGTATATTAAATTCTTATGTGGAAATCGACAATATTGTGGAAGATTTCTCTTGTAGTTTTGTTTGAAAATGGACCAATTTTTACACAAAAATTTAATTTTTTCTGTCAAGATCAAAAAAACATCTCCAAACAGAAATTTCAATTTTTTATATTTGTATTTCTTATTCCTATAGAAATATCATGATGTACTCAACTTATATTTATTGTTAATGAATTGTTAAATTTTCAAAAAAAAATCAATAATATATAATCAAAAAAATATTTCTAAGTTTGTTTATGATATTTTATTTCTTTCATGAATAATGCTTTTTTAAGTTATTTTTTTCAAATTGAAATATGAATTTTTTTTATTATTAACTAGTGAACTTGTTTTTATATTCTATTTTTCATTTTCTAAAAACTGTTTTTTCAAAAAACATAAAACTGTTTTATGTAAGTAAAACATCTTTGACAAATGGATGCAAGAATAGAGTTTTTTCCTTTCTTTTTACTCTGGTGCCATTCTTACGAGTAACAATATTAACCTCTAGGAATTTAAAAAAAAAAAAAAAAAATCCATAAATATAACCCTTGGAATTGGGTGGACCAAGATACATCAAAACTGCTTGTGCATAGTACTTGACCGTGAAGGAAAACATGTCAACTGTACCTGCCTGTGAACTCTTAGGCCAAAATTAGATCTCCTCGTAAGCATTTTCATCTTGACGAGGCAATGGTGAGTTCCTTGAATAAAAAGAGCTGGTATTTACTGTTCCATCTGCCATCATAGACCGGACTATCTGCAAATGCAAATAAAAAAGTTCTATACCATAAATCTTCTCTAGTTGTACGGGAGAGAATTCGATATATTTTTCGGCTTTCAGGTTATCATAAACAGAACATTCATAAATTAAATATTCAATTCTTCAATTGAAGACAGCATAGTACCAGAACTCGGACACTTAAGCAATAATGCATTCAAGTGCTTAGCAACCAACCTTTTCTATTTCTTCATGAAGATGGGGATTGTCTCTCAAGTACTGTAATGCTCTGTCTCTTCCTTGTCCCAATCTTCTCAAAACACAAATGAAGAAACAGTAATGAGCCACAATATTTAAAAGTCCACAGCAGCAGAGAGCTATTAAACGTACTACTTCCCAGAAAAAAATAGATATTTTAACCAAAACACTAAACTAGAAGAAAATCTGAAAGCAAGCACCTTATACTTCATGAGAGAGAATGGGCTGTTCTCCATTATGCTAAAGCACTACATATAGTTCTAGGGTCTAAGTAATTAGCTATAATCAGAACTTCAAGGCAATGCATCGATCTGGTCAGGGAAAAAACAACAAAAACATTTATCTTTTCCATTTCCTCAGTTTTTAAGTCCATCAAGTTGATCATTTAATTTAGCTATCCAGGAATGCCCCCAAACCTAGCAGCTCCAGTTTATTCTAGATTATAAATCATTGACTTGCCTATCTAAAAACTCCTAAGGAGCCATGTTCTACCACTCCGACATCGAATTGATATAATCAAACTTTTGATCAACAAACATTAAGCAGAAGACACCAATTCTTAAGGAGAATAGTCACGAAATAGATCTAGAAGTATTATACAATTTGCAAATAAAAGGGAACTTTATCTCTTGTCAAACTTGCATTTCTAACCAAGAACCATAGATGACTCCATAAACCCAAATGAAAAATCACAAGATTTTTACAAACTATATAAACTACTAAAAATTAATATAATTTTTGTGTAAATAAGCTTTTCAATACAATAATGAGACAAGATTATTTTTCAACATAATATTCCCTTCACTATGATACTTTTGTGACTATAATTTAAATGACATCATAATTGGATAAGTTATAGTTGTTCAAACTTCATAACTCAAAGCTTAATTTCAAATTTGAAACTCCATAAATTATAAAGAAGCCATAATACATTGAAAATGAACATATCACACATTTATATCTATATGAAAACACAAATAACAATTACTAAAATTATTCAATTATAAGATTGATTTAATATATAAAACTTAAACACAAAATGGTATAAAAGTAAATAAACAGTAATAAGTTTCATATACAAGAAAAGAAGAATATTTTGAAATACAAACATATAAAAATATAAATATATTAATTCAAAAACTCATAAAACTTTATCCTCTAAAAACTCATAAAATCTTATTGATATCAGTAGTAAAAACAATATTTTAACTTGATTTTACTTGATTCTGAGGCTGCATATGTTCTGAACCATTATATGTTCATAACTTGTAAAATCATGAGGCCAAAAGTCACATTGTTAACAAAGAGACCATTAACTTTAGAGGTCGACGAAACTAAACTACATAATGCAAATAACCACAACCAATGACTGAAATATACTGAAGAAGTAACTGCATAGTGAGAAAAGAAAAATATAAATGATAGTGTAAGTACAATTTCCCAACCAGATAGACCTTTTATACCTTGAGGAAAACCCATATGGCAGAACGAGACCCTTTCATAAGGAAAAAGTTTTTGCTGTTTCAAAAAAGATCTGGCAGAACACCAACAAGGTGAGACACGAAAGACTTTAAAGAGCAACAATGGAGTGGGAAGAGAAGAGAGGATAGGATTAGCCGACAAAACTTAACCAAAAAGTTATCCTTTAATGTATACACTTGCAGATGACACAGTTTTAGTAGACAAAACTCAAGAGTCAAAATGAAGGTCAAGTTATGGAGGAACACCAAATGCAAACAAGAACCTCTAGGAAAAAGAAGATTAAGGTCTCAAAAAGCTGGAATTATGGTCCAGATTTTAATATAGGATTTTATTAGACGTTGAGTCCCTAAAGATTCTTATATTTCTATTTACTTTAAAACTAGTCAGTTGCTGATCTAGTATTCTGCAATATTTAATCTAAGGAATTTTTATAATTTTGAGATTTGATGGAAAATCTGCCAAATAATAAACAAGAAAAGCTCTAGTTTGCTAACCTCTGGAGAGGAATGAAAAACTAAGAGAAAGGAAAAGCTGAAGGAAAAGAACAATAAGAAGAAGCCACAACAAAAGGATAAGTTTAATTTGAGTGTTGCAAAGAACATATGCTTAGAATCATTTAATCCATATAACCTGTTCTAGATATTTAGCCCCCAAAAAGTACAGAAAAATAGATGATAAAAAAAAGAAACAGACTAAAGCTAAAATCAACATCAAGAAACATTATAGAAGTCCAAAGGCCAACCTTTGGTCCCCATAGCTATACCAAGAACCCTTCTTTACCACAACGTCCATCATTTCAGCACAATCCAGAACACAACCCTGCATAACAATCAAAGTTAAATCAGATACAGCAGTTTGCACCATGAGAAGAAATGACCATTATCATATTGCAATACTAACCAGCTGACTCACTCCCTCCCCAAATATAATTTCAAACTCGGCTTGCTTGTATGGCCTTGAAACCTATCACAACTTTTAATCAGAATAATGATTTGATCCATTTACTAGCAACATCAACAAAAGGAAAAAAAGATATCAAAACATCAAACGTAAAGGATAAAACTATAAAAGATGAGAGTTGGTAGTATTTTGATATATGTTATTAATTAACACCTAATGTTAAGTTTTAGAAATCTGCCACAACCTGACTTGAGTAAAAGACACTACTATAATGCAAACACCTATCCAAGTGAAAGGGTGACAAGAATGGAAGAAGCGCGATGTGGTGAACCTCATTCCATTTCGTCTTCCCAGTTTCCTTAAATACAGGCAAAGCTCAAGGTAAAGCAGTTCAAGAAAAAATAATATAAATGATTAAAAAAGGTGTAGAATTTCATTATCATCTATAAGTAATTCTTACATATGAAGTATAGTTTAAAAAGGTTGACGTACCTTACTTTTCTGCACTCTTACACGAACTCGAAGCCCTACATCTTCATCTCCTTTGACCTACAATGATATAAAACACTACTATTGTAAGAAATCACTAAATTGGAAAAATAGACAGCACAGCAAAAAAAGTATAGGTTATCATTGTCCTAAAACATATAAAATACATACATATGAGCTTCAGTGGTTCTTTATTCATATCAAGCAGTCATTTTACTTACAGACTTTATCTTCCCAGTAGAACGTATTTCAAGACGAACTGAGGCAAAGAATTTTAGAGCAATTCCTCCACTTGTCACTTCTGGATTCCCATAATATACACCAATCTAACAAATCCACAAGAATAAAGTTATGGGAAGAAAAAACTAAATATATTGATTTACAGAACTTAAAAATGCAAAAAGAGAAGGATTTGTTGCAATTGTGAATTATATTCTTCACTCCCATATACTCTACCTATTAGAATACTGAACATAATTAATCAATGGTACCTTATATCTTATTTGATTAAGGAAAATGAGAGTACAACCAGCTTTTGAAGCATTTCCTGACATTTTACGCAGTGCTTGGCTCATAAGACGTGCTTGCAAACCCATTTGCTGCATCCCAATCTCACCCTATGGTGAAAAAGATAGAAATCAGTTAAACATGGGTACAGTTCAAGGTTGCCTGTAATACAAAGCTATTGCAACTGTAAAGATGATGGCACACTTCAATCTCTGCCCGCGGAGTAAGAGCTGATACAGAATCAACACAGATAAGATCTACAGCACCGGACCTGCACATACGATCTGCAACTGAAATATGGGAATGAAATTAGACCTCATATAAATGTCATTTATTCCAATTGTATAAGCATCAAACTTAACCTGCACTCAAGCCAATTTTCAATGAAGTATAAAAGAAATAATGTCATAATCAAGAACAGCATATTACTTTCTAGCGCCATTTCACCATTATCAGGTTGGCAGACAATCAAATTTTCTACGTCCACTCCTAATGCTTTCGAATAAGCTGGATCAAAAGCATGCTCTGCATCAACAAGCATTGCATTGCCACCAAGCTTCTGCACATTTAGCATCAAAAAATTTTATCTTGGTCCTTAGCAGACATAAGTATTTATAGAACCATCCTGCAACATGCCAAAAACTAAAAAATGGGAATTAAAAAAATCAGAAAAAGAAGAAGAAGAACCTGAACTTCTGCAATTGCATGGAGTGCCAGAGTGGTCTTGCCACTACTTTCTTGTCCAAATATCTGTAAACAAAATATGCTATTTGCAACAGAAATTCTACTGGCTAGCAAAATCACAACAAAGTGCTTTCAAGATAAGAAGTTCATCATTGAATTCCATTAATTAAAAATCAGCACTTACATGGGGGACAAAGAGACGGTAAATTATTCTTGGCAAAAAGAATAGTACTCAAAAAAAAATGGAATCCAGAAATTTAACAGCATAAAAGTTTCAGATAGATTGAATATTTTACAAAACCAGGAAGTATAGGACTCCTAAATAACCTTCTCAATTTAAAACCCAGTCTAACTACATTTTTTCTAAAGGCCAGTTTGAACAAGATGGTTTCTCACTAATCAAGTACATGCTTTCTTAATTTAGAAAGTTATATCTTTGCCCTCAATCAAACATTAATATAGCAAAATGGTTAAAATTACTAATTTGACACAGCACAGACCAAAGTGCATGTTGCAGCAAATCTCAGAAGGTTTCCCACCAAAATCACCCTATTCTAGCCTAATTGTTGAGAATTAATCCCCTAAATTCTTTCTCTACGTCAAGGATTCTCTGACTTCAATTCATATTTCTAGCAACAATGTTAGCTTGTTTTACCTAATGAAGTAACAGCCTAAACCCTAACCATTTGGAAAAAAAAAAAAAAATACTTGGACACAAATATCTTACCTAACCATTTTTTGTCAAGGATAGCAGATGTTAGAACCACTAAAGCCTGCCCTGGATATGCTTAAGGAGGAGAATCACTATTCAAGATGAGAGGAGAGTCACTACCCAAGATGAGAGGAGAATATCAAGATGAGGAGACTCACTATCCAAGATGAGGCTTTTAGATTTTTTTTTTTTTTTTTTTTTTTTTTTTGGATCTAGAAAATTAGTAACTGAAGCTTGGAGACGAGTGTCCAAGAAAGGGGAAAAAATTATCATTTGGAAGATATGGAGAATGCGATGCTCCAAGAAAAAAGTCAGGAAAAATTGAAGACAAAGTACTTTGAGATGTAAAGTTATTTTTTGAAGAAACATTTGCTCCAAGAATTGCAATTACTTTAGGAGACTTGGAGAGATGGTGCTCCAAATAAAGGCAAACAGCAAAAATAAAGAATTTCCAGCAACAGTGCCAAGAAGTGTTGAAATCTATTAGCACGTGACACTATTGTTGTCAGAGTAATCTAGTTATTTGATATTTTTGGAGGGAAAACTTGCATTCAAATTATTTGTGTTTGCAAGACTGTTAGTGAGACTAGGTAGAAGCCTAGAATGTATGTTTAGTTTGAGAATTAAAGTTGTCTAGACATGGATTAGGTTTGAGACAAAGATGAGATGGTCTTAGAGAAGTACAACATGGTTGTAACTAGATCTCTATGTATGTTCTGAAGAAATCAATGAATTGCAGCCCATTGAGATTCATTTTACAGAACCTGGTTCCTTTATGATTACTATAAAAATTAATAAACATATAGAGATAAGAAAACTAATATAAAAAAATTAATAAACATATAGAGATAAGAAAAAATTAATATATAAAAATTAATAAATATGAATATACGTGATTGAATCTCTGCTCTACCAGTTCTTAATACAATCAAATTTATTGTTTTACTTTCATCCAAGAAACAATCTCTTTCCTCTTGTTTGTGTCTATCCCAACTTAATTTGTATTCAGCATTCTTTCTGAAGTTAATTTAGCAATTGTAATTCCTAAAAGTGCCAACTAAACATCTTAGTGTTGGTAAACAGTCTATAATACTTAAATAAAAGCTCATTCAGTTGTGCTTTAGGTCTTACAAAATTATAACATGCATAATTCTGCTATTTTGCTCACTCAATCACCATTTTCAACAGCCAGACAAGGTAGTATATCAATTATGAAGCAATTGAATGAGTCGCAACATATTTACTTTCCCAGCAAAACCAATGTCTTGAGTCATGAGATGCAAATGAAACCTCCTAAAACTACAATAAGATAGATACGGACATGTAAAGATTGATACCTCAACAATTCTTCCTTTCGGAAGGCCACCACCTAAAGCAAAATCTAGTGTCAAACAGCCACTGGGAAAAGTCTCACTGCAAGAAATAAGCTCAAAATTGAGGTCTAACTCCAAGTCTCTGTAGTAAGGATGTGACAGTCAATAGGTCCATCCACTTGGCTAAAATAAGAATATATGTGCATGTTCCATTTCAATTTCACACTTCCAGACCCCGGAGACTCCAAATGTCAAGGATAGCAACCAAAGGGCTCAACAATAAAGAAAAAGAATAGGGAGATTAAGAAACAAGAAGAGTACTTACACCAGTGCTCCACCAGCACTTCCCAATCTTGTAACACTTCCTTTTCCAAATGAGTTATTTATGTCATTCATTGCTGCTTCCAATGCTTTTTGCTGGGAGAAAAGGAAGAAAAACAGGCGATGCTTATGAGTAATAATTTCAGATATCAATTGTTGACTTGGCTGATAGTAGATGTTACTTAGAATCACATAATATACTTAGCATCACATATAAAATTGAGAATGTTGATACAAAGTCCACACAACTTCCACATAGCTTGACCTTAATAATGAACTAATATTAAAAAATACTGGCATAAACCTTTAATCTTCGTTCTCTAGATTAGTTACACTAACATTGTGTTCCAGCACACAAGGTAGATACAAATCTACTCCATCATATTTTATATCACCACAATCAAAACCCCAAGACCAGCTATATCTTTATACCCTTCTCTTCAAGTTGTGCTACTCTGCCACATGTTCCATGATAATATTCAGTCCCAAAAGTTAGGATCTTTTTGCTCCATTACCAGATTAGTGTTGGAACACTAATAAAAGCTCATTTTATTTAATAGACATAAAAGAAGAAAGAAAAGGATAAAAAAGCCATGCTTCGTAATAGAATTCCTTAGGCATTATGACAACATCTGCCACTCAATATTCCTTAGGTCACCTTACGAAAATCTAAGAATCACAAATTACTTAATCTCGTCATTTCAATACATATAAATAATTGGTAGTAAGGTTTCAAGATAATTCCTCCAACTTCTATTCCATTAATATACAAATGTTACAATGCAACTCTAACATCAACCAAGAAACATAAATTATCTAAAATTTACAATTGTATATGAAGTGGTAACAGAGCAACAAAACCCACAAACTGAAAGAAAATGAGAATCAAAATTCAATAGCTTGTACCAAAAATGTCAAAACAGAAATAGTCTGGCTATGGAGGGCAGACAAAGCCATATTTTCACAACAAACGGAAACAGAAGTTCGTAAGTACCCGGTCGAGGAAACGAGAGTCGGAATCAGGAAAGAGAGAGCCATTATTGAGTTTGGGTTCGAATTCGCAGCGAATTTTGTGAGATTGTTTTCTAACAGCGGCAACTTGAGAGGCTTTGAAACTGAAACGATGGCGCATAGGAGAGGAAAATAGGAGAAAAGAGTTTACTTTTAGAGGGAACACTATTGAATCCATTCAAGTGTTTACAGTTAGTACTTACAGGCAAGGAAGAAGAAGAAGAAGAAGGATTAAAAAGTTAAAAAAAATTGAAAAACAAGCAATTGCAACAGCACCGGCTCAGTGAGGCGCGGGTTTTCTTCCTTGCTTTTATTGTTTCAACTTCTTGAGCTGAACGTGCATTTTCTTTTCGCCCTTAAATTTTTCTAGGGAAAATATTTATTTCATGTTACAAAAAAAATTTTTCAATAGTCCTTGTATCTTTTTTATATTAGGTGTTTAGTTCAATAAGGTTTGGTTCCGTCTAACTGATCCTTCCATCTAATTCTAGTATTTTTGACGTTTAATGCCTGGTGAAAGACTAATACATCCTTATGACAAGGCAAAATTTAAAGCCAGTATCACCTTTCTTCTCCTTCGTCTCTTTCGTCTCCATTTTTTAAATTGTACAAACTCAAAAATAAATAAATAAAATCGGACATTGTCTATGAGATCCTGGTGGCCGATGTCATTGATTGAGGGTCCAGATTTAATGGTGAAGAAGGAGAACAAAGCATATCGAGTCGGGTCGGGTTCTTTGAGTCAACCACAACTTTCTCATCCAAATCCCTCAGTTTTTCACATTTCACAGATCTCTGTGCACTTCAATTCTTTGGTGAGGCTCCACTCTGAGCCCATTTAGCATGGATCTGAGGTTCGCTAATTGATGTTCTTTGTGGTTTGTGGTGTGTGTTTGTTTCTAGGTGTTCTTAAGATTTGTGCCAATGGATGGTTTGGATCGACCCTTGACAAAACTATCTTTGATCAAGTTAGTACATATGTCTCCTTTTCGGTTGCATACATTATACGGCAGATACTATTTTTGAGTAATAGAGTTTTCATCATAGATAATTTGTTAAATGCCTCAGTTGATGAGTTTTTGGTACAAATTGCCATTTCTATGGTATTTTCACCATTTTAGAGTAGTTGCGCGTAGTTGGATAAGGAAATTATTTTTAGCTAATGTCAGATCACGACTAGTAGGAAGCACCTTGAAGCAAGAAAATGTATCCCACTGCCATGGTTGTTGTGAAATTGTTGATGAAAAAGGAATGAATATTCTGCATTTTTCTATGGAGAGTTGTAGTTTGCAAGAAATGGCAGTTGTCAGTGATGGTGGAACCAGGATTTGAAACTAAAGGGGCATTTTTCTATTCAGTTTATTGAATTAGGCTTCAATTCACAATTTTATATAACTTTGGAAGCAATTTTTAGTTTGCTTACAGTCAACAGTGGAACCAGGATTTGAAACTAAGGGGGCAAACTTTTATTATTTTCCGTAAAAATAAAAGGACTTGTAACATAAAAAAAACTCCAATAAAGTAATTAGTTAGCATGAAATATTAATAATATCATTAAAAATAATGAAAATATATAAAGAAAATAAAATTACAGTTATTCTCTGTACGTTGATAACGTTATATAATAGTGTCATTATTAATCTTGTCAAAAATAACTTTCTAAATATATGTAATGAAACCAGTCATCCATTGATCTCCAATTCTATTACGTAAATGATGCTTCACAATTTTTATAGCAAAAAATGTCCTTTCAGCAGAGGCAGTTGCAAAATGTCCTTTCAGTGATGCCCCCAAGATTGGCAATGCCCCCACATTCCTTCGGGATGCTGCTCAGTTATGGTGGCGAAGGAAGCATGCGGAGCGCGAAAAAGGCACTTGCACTATCCATACATGGGAGCAATTCAAGTTAGAATTGCGGAAGCATTTTGTGCCTCACAATGTGGATACCGAAGCAAGGGGCAAACTACGTCATCTACAACAAAATGGTAGCCTCTCCGATTACATTAAGGAGTTCACCACCCTCATGTTGGAGATTGACGATTTGTCCGACAAAGATGCTCTCTTCTTCTTCAAGGATGGGCTAAGAGAGTGGGCGAAAGTGGAGCTAGAGCGGCGTAGCGTACAAACACTTGACGATGCTATTGCCGTGGTTGAATCCCTAACGAACTACTCCACTCAAGCCAAGAACAATAAGCCTATCCCTAACAAGAGTCGGGAAGAGAGACAAGATCAGGAGAAGGACCATCATCACAGGGAAGATGATTCGTCCAAATCTCCCGAGGGAAGACATGATAAGCAGTTTAGGAAGCCTAATTTCAAACCTCCTAAACCTTGCTTCCTCTGTGGAGGGCCGCATTGGACAAAAGATTGCCCCAACAGAAATGCAATATATGCAATGCGCGCCAATTATAAAAAGGCAATGAATGCCATGGTCGCCGAGGAGAAACAGGCGACAAAGGAACCCCAAGCTCACATGGGTTCCCTACGATATTTGGGTGCCATATCCCTTCGCACTTCCGAGGACGAGGAAGTGATAAATCATAAGCAACAACCCTTGTCGGAAACTTCCCAAACGATGCTGGATAAGTCCAAAGACATCATGCCTCCACAGTCGCCAAAAACGCTTCCTTCTAAAAAGGAAGTCGATCATCAGATTGAGCTGGAGCCTAGTGCTAAGATGCCAGCCATATCCTCCCATCGAACGTCACCTCCAAAGTTGGGAGAACCGAGGAAGGCCAATGTTGCCACTAACGTATCAAGTCACAAGGCGAAATTAGCCAACAATAGTGCTAGCGCCTCACAAAGCAACCAATCGGATCACATCCGTAAACCTCACAAGTTTGTGAGGAAGTGGCATGAAGAAGTTGACGAGACTCTTGCTTGTCTTGATAAGGTTGCTCGATTTATAAAGAAATGGGCCGACACCAAGAGGCGATCAAAGAAGTACGCCAAAAGAGACAAGGTACTCGTCAAAATCTGCCCTAACCAGTTCAAGTCCTTACAAAAGGTACATAAAGGGCTGGTGAGAAAATATGAAGGACCATTTCCCATCATTAAGCGAGTGGGAAAAGCTGCGTATCTAGTCCAACTGCCTCCTGAGTGGAAGATTCGTAATATCTTCCATGTTAGCAATGTAAAACCTTATCATGCCAATGATAAGGATCCAAGTAGGGGCGAGTCCACTAGAGCGCCAACTGCTGTTACCAAATCTGACAAGGAGGTTGACAGCATCCTCAACTCACGAGTGGTACGGCGACGCGGAAAGAACTTGCCCGAGTCTGAAGCTAGCTGGGAGCATGAAGATACTCTTCGGCAGTTCAAAGATAAGAATAAAAGAGCACGAGGCTCATGGCGCGACGAGGACGTCGCGAGATTGAGTGGGGGAGGGTGTCACGCCCCGCTCAACAAGCAGGCATAAATGCAAAGGCAGCCTCCACAATTTATAAGCAAGGCTTAGAAGGGTGCAAATTGGGCTACCGCAATGTGCCAAGGCTTGGGAAGTCTCTAGCCCAAAGCTTGCGGATCCAAGCCCGCTTTCTAGAATTCTCTACACTACTCCACATAGGAGATATTTTGTGTAGTATCTACATAATTCTAGAACTCTCTTTGTAATCTAGACCGTTGATATTTGTAGGCAAAATCTTAGCCATCCATTGAGGAGGTGGAAGTGGCTATAAATACCACCCCTCACTTCACTTGTAAATCATCCAAGCTCAACCAAGCATTTGAGTAATAAGAGTTCTACAACAAAGCTCTTATAAGCTCTCTTGTGTTCTCTTCTCTATTTAGCCCTCATATTCGCTCCAACATAACTTTAAGGCTTACTTAGCTCGTCCTAACTCCCAAAGGTGACTAAGTGCCACGCGGATAGGCATAGCAAAAACCTATCTCCGCGACAGAGTGGTATTAGAGCAGACTTGTTGCACGTTACAATACCCAGCCGACTAAAACACGTACTCCAGGGAAGAGTCAAAAGTACCGCCATGTGTCTTGTCTCCTCGTGGTGTCGAAGCAATGGCGGAGTCCTAGGCACCACAGCTCCTCGTGATGTCGAAGCAATGGTGGAGTCCTAGGCATCACATCTTCAGGCGATGTCCAAGCAATGGCGAAGTCCTAGGCATCGTTCTTGCATCCGATGTCGAAGCAATGGCGCAGTCCTAGGCATCGGCGGTGTCAAAGCAATGGCGTAGACCTCAAGCACCGAGAATGTGTATTGGAGCAAGTGTATCGGAGCAAGCATGGCCAGAGAAGTGCCAGAGACATACTGTGAACCCCTCCCCCGAATATCATAGGCATGTGAATGCATGTGACTAAAGGGCAGAAATGCACGTGAGTGTGTGAGTCGCCACCTTGTTTAATTATTTTAGGGTAAACTAGGAAAAAACCCTGAGTGACTCTAATTTTAATTAACCTAGTTGCTAGATTAATTATCCCAATGTTTAAGGCACAATCTCCGAACCCGAGGTGGATCCCGAGACTATGTCATGCTGATAAACTAACCGATGAATGAATGCTTTGCAAGGTGAATGATGGATTAATGAAATGTTTGAGTGATTTTGATGATTTCGACTTGCCACCCGGGGTGAAATCCCGAACGTACCTACGTACTTCCGTTTGAATGGAAGATCAAAGTCAACGTAGTTCGATAGGCCTTTTTAAAAGGGCTTTGAAGGTGTATGCTTAATGCATGAGTGTGTGTGTATGCTTTGTGCATGAGTGTGTATGCTTTGTGCATGAGTGTGTATGCTTTGTGCATGAGTGTGTATGCTTTGTGCATGAGTGTGTGTATGCTTTGTGCATAAGTGTGTATGCTTTGTGCATTTTGTTTAGGCATTTTGCCAAAGATTGATTGATTTTTAGGCATGTTGCCAAAATGTTGATTTTAATGGCTTTTAGCCAAAATGATTTTGATTTAGGCAATTGTTGCCAAAAATGTTGATTTTAGGCGATTTTCGCCAAAATTGTTGATTTTAAGGCCTTTGGCCAAAATGTGTTGTTTTAGGCAATTAGTTTGCCAAAATGTGCGATTTAGGCTTTAATGCCACGATTATTAATTAATCGGGCGTTCGAGCTTAATCACAATTTATTGTCGAAACGTGATTGATTAAGGCTTTTAGCCACAATTATTGATTAATTGGACTTAAGCCGGATTTGTTGAAAATAAGGCAGTTGAACCGTAGTTATTAATTAACTAGGCTCTTTAGCCAAAATTGTCGGATTTAAGCTTATTACCACGATTATTAATTAACCGGGCATTTAGCTTAAATTCATTTACTTGAGGCAATTTGTTTGCCTAATGATGACATGGATGCATTTATGCAGTTGTAGAATTATTAGGAGTAGAAGAGAAGCATGCATGAAGTGCTAAAATTAAATAGGCAGAGTTTCGTTTACGTACCTGATTTAATCAGAAACCGCTTCTTAACTCCAGATTAAGCTCCTCGCTTGGGAAATATTAATTAATTTTAATTTGTTTGATTTTAGTGTCCAAATATCACAACAAAACATAATAAAAATTGAATTAAAATGAAAAAAAGCGGTAAAGAAATCGCAAGGAGCGTGGGAGGGAGAAAGATCGTCCGTCAACACAGACCGGGGTGTCAAAAATGAAGGGGGGGAGGCCATTTTATAGGCCAAAACGGGTCGGCCGCCGGCGGTCCGGCGGCATTTACTGTAGCAAAGTCAAAACAAATGGCACGGTACTGTAGCAGGCGTGCTTTCCTCCATTTAAAGAGTTTCACATACCATGTTATTCCCCTGAGCCTCAAAATTTGAGTATTCACAGTTGCCCCCCACTAGCTATCACAAAAATGATTTATGAGAGCCAGTGGCTTTCTGAAGGAGCAAATTTTTGAGGATGGGCAGAGGGGGAAACCCCTTTTTTTTTTTTTTTTTTGTCTGAACTCCTGTACTAAACTTTGACTATGCTTCTCACTGTACTTCTGTACTGAATTTTTATTTGTACCTGCACTTGGTTAGTACTGAAAATATGTATGCATGTTTATTGTATTTGAAATAAAATGGGACTTCATCATTTCAGCTTATGGGCAAAATTTTTTTTTTTTTTTTTTTTGGCCCCCACCGTTGGCGGCTGCTGCTGCCATCATTCGGCGGTAATTCGGCGGCTGCTGCCGCCCTCATTCGGTGCATTTTCTCTATAAAAACTGGTTCTTTGTTTTGGTTTTTCACTCATTCTTTTTCTTCTCTCTTCTTCTGTTTTTTTTCAAAGAATGAATCCTTCTTTTAATCACAGCATGCACAGCTGGACTAGGAATCTCTCCAAAGTCAAAAAGATCAACTTGGGGAGGTACGGTCTCTCTCCTATCATTACCCTTAGGGGGGTAGTAGTTGACTGGAACTTTTTATGGGTCTGCATCAGACTCTGGGACCCTGAGGCCCACGTTTTTCGGTTCGGGGCCATGATGGAGGAGATGTGCCCTCTTTTTGAGGAATTCTGTGCTATCATAGGGTGTGACCCTAATGCCCCTTTAGTCAAGCATGAGGTCAAAGTCAGGTATGTTCGGTCGTTTGAAAACTTGTTTTAGTTCAGCCGACCACAAGCTAAGGCCATGATAGTTGGTGATCAGAAAGCAATTTTGCTACCCCTGATTGATGAGTTTTCAGAGGTCCATTCAGACAACCCTGATCAGATGAGGCTGAGAATGCGGGCCTTGGTTTTCTGTTTATTAGCTGGTTTCTTGTTCAACAAGGACCCAGGCTTCGGGGATTTGCAACTCTGTCCCATGGTTTGGCAGATGGAGGATATGGGTTGCATTGGTGGCATTGTGCTGGCAGAAACTATCAGAAGTCTTGACAAAGCTGCTTTAGGCTTCAAGGACTGGACGGTTTCCCCGATCATTCTCCAGGTACTTCTCCTTTTTCCCCCCTCTTTTTTTTTTTTTTTTTTTTTTTTGGTCTGTCCCTTTGTAACAGAAAGGATCTATTACTCAGGTATGGTTAAAGGATCACCTCCAAGTGGTTGCTGTTCCTACTTTACTGCCTTGTAACCCTGTCCAGTATCGCATGCGGAGGATCTTGATCACACATCCGTCCGCTGATGCATGGACCTCATGGCTAATTGAATTGGGTCCAAATGAAGTGCTGTGGTTCGTACCCTGGTATGGCCTTACCCGCTTTATCCATGTTAGCTCTCGCCATACTCAGGTTTACCTTCTAGGCCTTACCCATTGTACTTGGTACTGTGCTTCGCGCGTTATGAGGCAGATGGGAATAGATCAGACTGTATCGATCGTGGATGACTCATTATCTGATTCAACCATTACTCCGGGAGTTACCCGTGCTGTCCTTAGAGCTTGGGTTAGAGACCATCAGATGGTTAGGCCTTTACCTAATCCTGCTAGTGTTCAGACTTCTCCTGAGTATCGGGTCTGGTTCATGACCGTTGTCTGGCCAGTTGAAAAGCTAAGGAGGAACGCATTGCTAAGTGCACTCGAGGGTTGGACTCAGGCTGACGCTGGTGATGGGATTAGGACTAATGAGGAGATCATGTTGGCTCCTCGGACAGACGAGGCTGGAGGGAGTTCAGCAACTGGGGATGACTCGGAGGACGTTGCCCCACGGAGGCGACGGGGTACCTAAACTCTGATAGGCTTTTGGACTTTTGGTGTTTTGGCTTTGTTTTAACTTTTTTGACTTTTTGTTGGGGACTTTGGCTTTGGATTTTGGGTATTATTTGGAATTTTGGCTTTAGATTTTTGGATGTATGTCCTTTTGGACTTGGACTTCATTATTTATTTTTCTTGGTTTCTTTGGCTTTCTGCTTAACTTTGAATTGTTTGACTTTATTGCTTTTAATTGGGCACGCCATTTGTCTTTTAAGCTTTCCAAGCATTTTCCAACTTCATTTATTCAAGCTCTGATTTTTGCCTAAGCCGCCCTCTCGGGTTTTCAACTTAGCGAGCTACCCATTTTTGCCTAAGCCGCCCTTTTCGGGTTTTCAACTTAGCGGGCCCCGATTTTTGCCTAAGCCGCCCTTTTCGGGTTTTCGACTTAGCGGGTTTTTCTCTTCTTTTTTTTTTTATTTTATTTTTATCCCTTTTTTTTTTATTGTTGGCAAGGAAGAAAGAATTATGGAATGATTTTCATTACTGTTTAGACCGTACCTAATGAGGGTTGCCTACATATCTCCGATATATAATTTCTTTTTTCCAAAGAGAATCAGGTCTAGTGTAGTTCATTTTACATTATGCAATGCTTATTACACAAAATATCTCTTTAACTGATCTAAATTACACGGATTCGTGAATTCCAAACCATCCAAATCAGTCAAGATGACGACTCCGCCGGACAATATTTTCTTCAACACATAGGGTCCAGCCCAATGAGGACGAAACTTCCCACGTGGGTCTATGATTGGCTGTCTAATCTCCTTCAGGACCAAACAACCTTCTTCCAGTTTCCGGTCTTTGATCTTCTTATTAAAATGTCGTGCCATTCTTCTCTGGTAGACTTGAGTTTGGTGGATTGCTTGCAGTCGCCTTTCATCCATACCCAAGAGTTGCAAGTGATAATTCTTAGCCCAGTCTGCTTCGCTGATCTGGCTTTCCTGGATAATTCTTGCCGACTGAACTTCCAGCTCAATAGGCAACACTGCTTCCATGCCATATATCAAAGAATACGGAGTTGCTCCGGTGGGCGTTCTAATTGAAGTCCTATATCCCCATAAGGCATTCGGTAACTGTTCGTGCCAAGCTTTGTGCTTTTTAACCGTCTTCTGCAAAATGACTTTTATAGCCTTATTTGCAGCTTCTACAGCCCCGTTTGTTTGTGGACGATAGGGTGAGGACTTATGATGTTGGATTCTTGTTTCTTTCAACAAATTAGAAAATTCACTCTGAAAGTGAGACCCATTATCCGTGATGATCTCGAATGGTGTTCCGTACCGACAAAGGATGTTAGTACGGACAAACTGTGCTGCCTTCTTGGCATTTAAAACTGAATAAGAGGCTGCCTCGATCCACTTGGTGAAATAATCTACAGCAACCAGGATGAATTGATGGCCGTTAGAGGCCTTCGGGTGGATTTTTCCAATTACGTCTATGCCCCAAGTTGCGAAAGGCCATGGTGAAGCAATAGGGTTCAAATTGACCGAAGGCTGTCTTTGAAGCTTAGCAAAAATTTGACATTCGTGACACTTCTGCGCGTGCCTCACGCAATTTGCATTCATGGTTGACCAGTAATAACCCAGGTTCATGATTTTCCGAGCCAAGGCTATCCCGTGCATGTGTGGACCAGACTCCCCATTATGTAGGGAATCCATGATGGTTTGAGCTTCTTCCTCATCAACGCATCTTAGGTGTAGGCCGCTCCAACTTCTCTTGTACAGAACCCCTCCAGTGAGGAAATATCCGGATGCTAACTGTCTCAATGTCCATTGATCAGTCTTGGTGGATCCCTCCGGGTAAGCTTCATTCTGAAGATAATTCTGTATATCCCAGTACCAGGGCTTGTCATCAACCAAATTCATGATATGTGCTGGCTGTTTCTGTAGCCGCACTGTCAAAGGTCGAATGACTCGGTCTCCTTCTACATTGACCATAGAGGCTAAAGTAGCTAGAGCATCTGCGAACTGATTTTTGGCTCGCGGCAAGTAGTGGAAGGATAAATCCTCAAATTGCTGAGCCAATTCGTCCAAGCGTTGTAGGTAAGGAACCAAACGCTCTTCTTTAATTTTCCATTTCCTTAAAGCTTGGGAGACTATTAAGTTGGAATCTCCGAAAACCTTGAGGACTTTTATCTCTTTTTCTAGGGCTGCTTCTAACCCCTTTATGCAAGCTTCATACTCGGCTTCATTGTTGGTGCAGTCGAAATCTAATTTGGCAGCGATTGGAATGTATTCTCCACAAGGAGTTTTGAATACGACTCCAACCCCATTTCCATGGTAGTTCGAAGCTCCATCAAAGTACATTTCCCAGACTTCACTTTCTAAGTTCACCAAGTCTTCATCAGGAAATTCTACCTCCGGCATTTGGTCTTCGACCGGTAATTCTGCTAGTTGATCAGCCAAGGCTCCGCCTTTCACCGCCTTTCGTTGTACAAATTTTAAATCATAAGCTGCGAGCACCGACACCCACTTAGCCATTTTACAGTCAAGAACCGGCCTCTCCATAAGGAATTTCAAGGGGTTCGATTCAGAAATGACGTAGGTGGTGTAGGACGAGAGGTAGTGCTGCAGCTTTGTACAGGCCCATACCAGAGCCAAACACAACTTCTCTATCTTATTGTATTTTAGCTCGTAGTCTAGCATCCTCTTGCTAAGGTAATACACGGCATTTTCTACCCTTGTATCTTTTGCTTGTTGAGCTAGCATTGCACCCATCGCTTCTTCTGTCACTGATAGGTACAACAGCAAAGGCTTTCCTAGCCTTGGTGGCTGTAAAACTGGCGGGGATAACAGATATTGCTTGACTTGGTCGAAAGCTTTCTGACAATCCTCATTCCATTTTACGGCTACTCTTTTTCTGAGTAATTTGAAGATCGGACCACAAGTATCAGCCAATTGATTGATGAACCGGCTGATGTACTGTAGCCTTCCTAAGAAACCCCGAACTTCCTTTTCCGTCCTCGGTGCTGGTATTTCCATAACGGCTTTGGCTTTTGAAGGATCAATTTCTATGCCCTTCTGACTGACCATATGCCCCAGAAATACTCCGGATGTAGCTCCAAACAGACATTTTGCCGGATTGAGTTTTAAATTGTACTTTCAAAGTCTAAGGAAGAACTTCTCAAGCGCTGTTGTATGTTCTTCGGCTGTTTTTGACTTAACAACCATATCGTCCACGTACACTTCTACTTCTTCGTGAATCATGTCATGGAAGATGGTCGTCGCCATTCTTTGATAGGTTGCCCCGGCATTTTTGAGCCCAAAAGGCATGACCCTGTAGCAGTAGGTTCCCCACTCCGTGATGAATGCCGTTTTCTCTTTGTCTGGCACATGCATCATTATCTGGTTGTACCCGACAGCAAGATCGGTCAAGAAGACCATCTCGTGTCCCGCCATTCGGTCTACCAACAAGTCAATATGCGGCAGGGGGAAGTCGTCCTTCGGACATGCTTTATTCAAATCCCGATAGTCCACACACATTCTGACTTTGCCATCTTTCTTCGGCACTGGCACAATATTTGCTAACCATGTCGGGTAGGCAATGGGTTCTATGAACTTATTCTCTAGTTGCTTGGCTACCTCCTCCTTGATTTTCAAGGACCATTCTGTTTTAAGCCTTCTTAGCTTCTGTTTCACTGGCTTAGCCTCAGGGTATACTGGAATCTTATGCACCACTATTGCTGGGTCAATTCCCGTGATGTCACTTGCCTTCCACATGAAGCAATCGGCAAACTTCTTTAAGCATTCACTGACCTG
This sequence comes from Jatropha curcas, assembly GCF_041381405.1. Lineage (NCBI taxonomy): Eukaryota > Viridiplantae > Streptophyta > Magnoliopsida > Malpighiales > Euphorbiaceae > Jatropha > Jatropha curcas. Next base: position 5,354,202 of record NC_143157.1, on the reverse strand, counting down.
TTCCCTGTTCACACAGTCAGATGCAATGTATGTATGTTCATTTTCTTCTTTGCCAATTATTATTTTTTCTTTATCATTTTTCATTTCATTTATTTCTTTTTCATTATTTTTGCTTAGAAATGCTTGGAAAGATAGACATGCGGGGTAGCCAATAATTTGCAAGCCTTTATTGATAATGACGGAGTCGTCTTCAAAAATTACATCAAATTCGAAATCTGGATTTTCAAAATCCGACACAGATGACTCAGGAATGGAACTGGACTCTGACTCGGTTTCATACTCGGGGTCAGACTCAGACTCAATACAAGACTTGATTACAGATTTTGACTCTAGGTTTGACTCGGGAGGGGGTTTATCAGTAGCGCGCTCCTCCTCGGCGTACCAGTTGGTGAGAGGCCCTTCTTTTGGCTTGATCAGGCTCAGCAGGTCTTGGTCCCCATCATTTCCTATAATGACTGCAACCTCGTCAAAGAGACTAGGCTGCATGAAGTCTTCCACTTCCAGTTCAGTCACTATTTCAGGCTCGTTACCCCAGACATCAGAGAATATTTCTAACCCAGGTAGCATCTTCTTAGCAGCCGGGCAGTAAAACGGTTCTTGGAAGCTACGATAAGGAATCGTCTCTCCCGATTTGCAAAAGTGACTATTCAAAGTCAAAAAAATGTGATGGCATCTGGATGCTTTTCTTCTTTCCTCTTCTGGTCTTCTCAGCACGGTCTTCGTCAGTAGGCTGATAACCCAGCCCAAAAGTCCCTTCATTCACCGGACACTCCCATTCTTGTAGCGTGGGGTATTTCTTCCCGGACCTTGCCATATTCATTCCCGGCAGGTAGGACATCTTTAGCATCAAAGGAACTATGCAGTTTATTTGCACCGTCCCAAAATCAAAGAGAATTCGGGAGTTCGCAGCCTTTCCTTCTATGAAATGCACAGTGTAATATCAAATCGAGGGGAAATTGGCATTCGGGTTGATCAAAGAG